>NW_028258372.1:41473732-41627512 GCF_053883595.1 Heterocephalus glaber | reverse complement strand
TTAGATTTCTGAAGCTTGCACATACTTGGTATTAAATCCAAACAAGGATATTACGGAAAGTAAAAATTATAGGCCAATCGAGCTCATAAGCAAAGTTGTAAAAATTCTTAAAGAAAATCAGGCATGAGTTTATCCCAGTATAGTTTATCCCAGGACTATAAGGGTGACTTATGTTGTTTAATATATTAATACAACTGACTATATCAGTCAATTAAAGAAGAAACATACATCCGGCATGGTAGTGTATGTCTGTAATTCTAGCACTCTGGGAGGCTGAAGCAGGAGAATTGCAAATTTGAACCAACCTGAGCAACTTAGCAAGAACCTGTCTCAAAAAAATAAAGAGGTCCAGGGATGTAGCTCAGTGTGAAGGCCCTGGGCTCCATCCCTAGTACCACAAAAAAGAAAAAAGAAACATGCTCTACCAGATAGTAAAACATTTTAAAGCTGTAGTAATTAAAGCAGAAGAATGAACAAAGCATCTAGTGAAATAGCCCAATAATGGACCTGCTCATATACGAAAGCTTGCAAGTTATAGAGTTGGTATTGTAAATCACTAAAGAAAGGACAGATTAATGAATGGTGCTAGGAAAATTTGTAATTTAGTTGGGAAAATAACAGTAAATTGGGCTGAGGATATAACTCATTATAAGGTCTAGCATTAGTAAGGTCCTAGGTTCAATAACACTAGTAATGATAATAAATTGGACTCTAACTTTGTTCCATGTGCAAAAAATCAATCCAGATGGATCAAGAACTTTGATGTAAAAGGCAAGTTTAACCTCTTTTAAAGAGTGCATATCAAAATGTATCTATATTTATATTTCAAAGAAAGATTTATTAGGCAAGAAAACAGAAAGCACTAATCATAAAAGAAAATAATGATAAATTCAACTACCTTCAAATTAAGACTTCAGTTCATCAAAAGCCTATTTAAAAAGTGAAATTTTCCAGGCATGGTGGCACACACCTGTAACCCCAACACTTGGGAGCCTGAGGCAGGAGGATAACCACAAGTTGCAGGCCAGCCTGGGCTACATAGCGAGTTCAAGGCCAGACTGAACTACACAGAGAGATCCTGTCTCAAAATACCCAGAAAAAGAAAGTACAAGTCAGAAATGGGAAGAAATATTTGCAATAAAAACAAAACTGTTCTAATATTAGTATATTAATATATTAAAACTCAAAACAAAAATGGGCAAAAGATATTAAGGGCATTTTACTACAGAAAAGTGAATGCCAGATAAGCATAGGAAACAAGGCTTAGGCACCTTAATTACCTGGAAGTTGTTATTGTTTACATCTAGATACCCCCCCCCAAGGCCTCACTGCTGATAGGTGGAGCTTGGGAGTGGTCATTAGTCATGGGGGTGGGTGTGATATTCATGGGTGGACTAATTCTCCAGTGAATTTATTGCTGATTTACCATTAGGAGGTGGATCTGGTCTGAAGAGGTGGGTCACTGGGGTGTGGCCTGGGAGGGTCTATCTCTTCCCCTGTTCTCTGTTCACTCTCTGCCTGCTTCCTGTCTGCTAGGCTAAGAGTCAGCCTCCTCTGCCTGGCCCCTCTGCCACGAAGCCCTGCCTTGCAGCCAGCTGACTTTGGACCGAGACCTCTACAAACTGTGAGCCAAAATAAGACTTTCCTCTTCCAGTTTGTGGGTATTGTGAAAGTAATTAAAACAGAAGTGCAAACTAATATCAGAAGAAGTTAATGTTTGCCAGTCAGTCACTAAATAGAGAAAATTAAGACATCTGTTACATAGCAAGACTCGGCCTCCAAAAATAAATGCTTGTCACCAGAAGTGCTTCAGGTTTTGAAATATCTGCATATTCATGAGATGTCTTGGGGATGGAACTCAAGTCTAAGCAGAAGATTTATTTGTGTTTCATGTATACCTTACACACATAGCCTGAATTTAATTTTATACAGTATTTGTAGTACACCTACATTTTGGCTGCAACCCGTCACGTGAACTCAGTTACAAAATTTTCCAGCTGTGGACTTTGAAGCATTTTGGTCTAGGAGTGTTTTGAGTTTTCAGTTTCAGCCCGGACAGCAAAACTAGCATGACTTCCTTTTTCCTTCTTTTCTTGGGGGAAATGTGGGGATACTGAGGATCAAATCCAGGGGCACTCTACCACTGAGCTACATCCCCAGCCCACGTTCTCACTAAACTGTCCAGGTGAGACTCAAACCTGCACTCCTCCTGTCTCAGCCTCCCTCAGTGCTGGGGTGACAGTCATGTGGCACCATACCTGGCTCCTTTTCCCTTCTTCACAACTTCACAGAAAGAAGATTCATGTTTACTATAAATCTTAGGAATCTCAGCATAGGACTTTTTCCTTTTCTTATTAAGTGGAGAATCCTTGCCTTTCAGTTAAAGGAAGCACTTTACATCTTTTCTTTGGCATATCTAAATGTATGGAATACTTCTCTTGCACTTCAAGGTCATTATTAAGTGAAGTTAGACTTACTTAAACTCAGCCACTGCAAAATCAGAACAATAAATCTGATGACTGAGACTGCTATTAAGTGACAATATGTTACTAGGTTTTAGGATGCTGGGGCTTCATTCTGGAGGTGGTTTCTAGGTTCTTTCCATCCTGAGCGAAGAATTGGTCAATAAAACCACAACTGGTTGCAAAATTTTATTAAAGGTAGGAAGAGAAACAGGCTCTGTGGAGCAAGTTTGGGCCAAGTGAAAGCAGGAAAAGAAGCACACCCTGCAGCGTGAGGACGGGCCACATGCATGAGAGAGCATAGTGGCAAAAATCTTAATAGCAACCATCCTTTTTGTGTCATGCACTCCTCAGGCTGAGGTCAGGTCCGGGCCATCCTATCAAAAACCTGCTCCAGTTCTCCAGAGAAGTCTGTGAGCAGGGCTTTGGGAGCTGTTCTGCCCACGTGTCCCAGGATGGGGGCGGGGGGGGCTTCTTGACCTTTTGAGACAAGCTCTCAATGTATAGTTCAGGCTGGCCTTGAAATCAGTGTGTAGCCCAGGCTGGCCTCAGCCTCATGGGCTATCCTCTTCCCTCAGTCTCCCACCTGCTGGGATTACAGGTCTGCACAACCACACCAGGCTGTGGCACTTTGTAATTAACAGGTCACATCTACTTCTCCAGGCAGCTTTGCCACACCCTAACCTCCTGACTCTAGTGGACAGGTAAATGTATACAGCATGGATCCCCCGGACAAAGGTTCGATTCTCATCCTGTGTGCGAGGAAGAGGGATAGGGCAAGCTTCATGCTACTCAGAATAGTAAGCAATTTCAAACTTACAAACTATTTACCTCTGGAATTTGCAATTTAATATTTTTAGACCACACCTAACCCAGGGTAAATGAAACCATGGAAACTGAAACCACAGATAGAGAAATATATCAAAATGTTCATAAATATTTTATAGTAACCTATATATATCCTTCTGTTTTAAAGTAATTTTCCTGAAGTGTCAAGAATGCAAGGTTGATATTAATATCAAAAACACTTTCAAGGGCTAAGGATGTAGCTCTGGGATAATGGTGGCCTAACTGCAAGGCCCTGGGTTTGATCTCCAGCACTGCCAAAAAGAAAAAGAAAAAAACCCACTTATGGTGAAATTTCTAAACAAGAGCAAACCTTCTGAGCTTGTATTTCAAAGGAGTATGTATAAACAGAGCAATTCTATTATAATTCAAATCAAACCCAGGGCCTGTAGAGCTCACGTTCCTACACATCTATGGAGTAGCAGTAGACCTAAACGTTGGAAGTCGCCAAGCAGATTAAGATCTCATCAGTACCTTTTCCCCTTTAACTAGGTTTGTTGTCGCAATCAAAGGCTCTACCACTTATCCCAGAGAATAAGATCAAGGGTGGCAAGACCTACCAGACCTGAGGCCTCTCCTTTGCGCTCCCCGGCCTGCCAAAGGTGAAAAACCACAACTCCCACAAGTCTTTGCGGGCCCGGGGCGTGGTAGTTTCGCTGATTGGTTGTTCTGCAGCTCCAATCAAGCGATAATTGGCCAGCGGAAACCGGAGGCGTGACCCGGCGAGACGGGTGACTTCTGCTCTCAGGTCCAAGTACCCCGGGCGAACTCGAAGCGGGAGCTCCAGGGAAGCATGGCTCTGTGGTATCTTTGCGTGTTACTGCTAAATGTCGCCACTGCCTCCAGGTCTCAGGGCCTGTGGGACATGGAGCTACGGGAGACATCGCGAATCCCTTCTCACTTCTGCAGACGGGAGCGCATCGCTATGATAGAGGCGCTACAAGGTGAACCTGGGTCCCTTCTGCCCACTGCTGTTCGTTCACACGCCGGTCCCTCGGTCCTGGTGACTGCGCAGAGGGTCCTCTACTCAAGATGGAGGTCGGCCACACACCTCGCCCGGCCCAGTCCCGGCCCCCCGCATCAGTCCCCGACTTGGGTTCACCTTTCTTCCCCCCGACCCGGTTTCCGGGGCTCCTGTTCCCTGCCCAGCTGGAAGTCCCGACTTTGTCCTCTTGGCCTGGCCGCCGCCCACTCCACCCCTTCCTTGCCTCTGATATTACAAGGGCTACTGAAGCTTCACGTCTGTTAAATCTCTGTGGTATCTTAAAATCAAACTAAGTGATCTTAGTCTTGTCTCCAGAGGAGGGGAGTTGAGGTTCGTAAAGTGATCTTCCCCAGTTTGGGGAGCAAGGACTGGGGCCTGGGTGACAACAGCAAATGTCTAGACTCACTGGGCTCCTTATAGCTCCAAGAAAGAGTGTGGAGTGTTCCTGGGATGTGAAACGTTCCTCATCCCCTTTCTTATTTGAAGTACCTAACGAGGCTAACAACGCATTCATCCTCTGAACCTGTTTTCCAGGAGGAAAGAGGAGAGTTTCTGTTGAGTGTTAGATCCTGTGGGATAATGGGATCTGTCCTGGCCACTGGGCCTAGTTCCAGTGTTTTCCTTTTCATTAAGTGGTGCATCAAGAAATCTGGCTATGTAAGTATGTGCAGACAGATGCAGGGGCCAAATTAACCCTGCAGTTGCAGATGGATTGCTCATGTGCTGGAATGATAGGCTTGGAAGATGGAGAAGGGCATGGTCTAAAGCTAACTACTCAGAGTCCTTTTGCACCGAAGCAAGAAGTCACTTGAGAACCTAGAATAGGGATGGTATGTAGCAGCATGGTTTAGAATTCTTAGCAAGGTCCAAAACACCTGAATTCAGATCTTGGGTCTGCTCCTGGGTTGGCAGTTTAGTCTTTTGGACCTCATATTCCCCATCTTTATGGTGAGCTGTTATTTATTCTTAGCAAAACTGAATACCAGAGTCCGTTTGTCTTTCAGAGGTGCTCCCTAGACATCAAGGTGTTCCCAGTGAATTTTTTTGGATTGTTAGATGGCTATCTAATCAAATATTTTCATGACTCATTGCATTTCTCTGGCAGGTGGTGCCTACATTTGATAATGGAGCCCTTTCAGGCTGTAAATTCTTCAGGATTTAAAGGGATGAACCCAGTGACAACTCAGGAACTGAGACATCTGGGTGGGGAGAATGAGTTTATTGAGGGACTGAAGAGTTTGGGCGCAGCTTAATCCCAGGCATCATTTGCCCAAAAAGCTGGCATAGTTGAGGTCAGTGAAACCCGGGGAAGAAGCCCACCTGTGCACACACACAGGCACAGAAGTGACACTGAGGCAGGAGCCCAGGACAGTGAGTGCCTCAAGACCGATGAAGCTTGAAGCTTGGGATTCATCAAAGGGAGTGGTGGTTTCAGAGGCACAGTGAGGCCTCAGGAAACAATTTATAGAAACTTTCCTCTCAGGGTCAAGGGCCAGCGTTCCAATCTGAGACTTTATTGTCCTTTAAGAACTGTATTAGGGTCAACAAACCAGGAAGATCTGGGTTTCAATCTCACTTCTCCTACTTGTTGCTGTGTGATTTTAGGGGGCTCAAACTCTAAACTTGTTTCCTCATTTCCAAATTAGGGAAAATAACATGATGATCCCACAAGATTATTTTGCCTTCTGCAATAAGATAATGAATGCAAAAACAACTTTTTATGTACAGAGGACTGGGTGGGGCCGGGGGAGTATTACAGGTTGAGTACCTCCTATCAGAAGGGGACCAGAAAAATGTTTCAGATTTTGCAATATTTGAATTGATTTACCAATTTGAGCATCCCTAATCTGAAAATCCAAAATCTGAGAGGCCCCAAAATCCAAAACCCTTCGTGTATCATGTCCACACTCAAACAGTTTCAGATTTCAGAGCACTTTGGACTTCAGATTTTTTTCAGTTAGGAATTCCCAACCTGTATCATCTTTAATCTTCTGTCTCTGACAGGTGCCATCCAGATTCCAACAGTGTCTTTTAGCCATGAGGAGTCCAACACCACGGCCCTGGCTGAGTTTGGAGAATACATTCAGAGAGGTCAGCTGAGAACTGTGGGCAAAGGGTGTTAGAGATAGCAGTGGAAACACAATCCTTGTACAAGGTGATAAAGAAGTGTATTTTGTCACTGATCCGAGGACAATCTAATTCTTGGGGTTTCTTTTGAACCTGGTGGGTAAGTATGAAAGGGAGAACCTCAGTTACTGGTGGAGGCAGAGTAGTACTATTGATTTGCCCTTTGAAGGACTAAGCCACATAGCCATTGGGTTGGAATTAAACTCTCCCAATCTTTGCCCTAAATATGTGTCAATCAGTAGATATAATTAAAGGTATAACTAAGGATTCCTTCTACCTGGGCAAATATGTAGTACTATGCTTCATGCACTGCCCACCCTTGTCTACACACACACACACACACACACACACACACACAAACACACACACACACACCCCTGTATCCCATACACGCATTCCACCTCAGGAGGCCTACTCATTTCTAAGCCTCTAGGCCCATGATGGCGAACCTTTTAGAGATGAATGCCCAAACTGCAACCACTGATTTATCACAAAGTGCCAACACTGCAATTAAACCTGAATACTGAGCTTTTAGTTTGGAAAAAACAATTCATACATTAACATCTTTTGTCTTAAAAGAAAAACAACACAGGTACCATAGGTTCACCACCACTGCTCTAGGCAGTGAACAGTTTTGAGCTGTCCTCTCTCCCTTCATCTCTACCACCATGCAGCATAGAACAAGGAAGGATAGCCAGAGAAGGAAAGAATCTTGGAAGCCCCTGTCCCCTTGTGAAAATTTCATGGAGAGTAGGGAGGCATCCTTCTAAAATAAATAAAAAGCAGCCCCTCTGAAATTTTCAGGTGGAAGAGGCTGGCCTAGGAGCACAAGTGGCCCCTACCCCTAACACTCTGGGGCAGATGAATCTGGAATTAATGCCTAGCCATCAAACTGGGAGGCCAAGCAGAAAGTCTTTATCAAATAGTTGATTTTTAAAAAGAGTGAGAAATAAACTAGATACGCTGGCTGATGAGCTAAAATCACCTTCTTCGGTTTTTTTGTTTTCTGGTGTCCCCAGAGGTACATATAACTTCTTCCCAAAAAGCCCAGAGGAAAATATAAGTTCTTTCTCTCCTGTCTCTAAAGCCACCTGTATTAGGCCCACCAATAATCTGAATAATCAACCCGGGGAACATACACACCTGCACTCAGGAGTGTGGCATTGTACCAGTCAGAATAATCTTTTAACTCCATGTAACACAAACAGTAGAAGTGAAAATAGAAAGTAGGAAATTTCACAAAGTAGAAAAGTACCTTTGAATCTTTTTTATAGGGACCATGTTTGACTCTGAGTAACTTGGATATTGGGAACTACTATATTCAAGATATAATACACCCTCTCCTCTGCAAAGATTTCTACATGTCATCATATGTTATAGATCAGTCAAAGCCAGATCTTGAGATACTGAGCATTCTTAATGGCGGAGTCTTTGCCTGTTATTATATAATCATAGCACATTAAAATAGGAGGAAGAGAAGATTCGGAGATTGAGCAGGCCCATCAGAAGTCAGATTGATTTTGCCTCAGGAGGCTTCATAAAGGAAAATGCATGTTAAAACAAAAAAGAGTAGGGAGCACTAAATGGAAGGAAGACCAAAGGAAGCTATTAAACTTGGTTTTCTCTCCCACTTTTATCCTTTGCCTCTAGTCTTTCCTACAGTGTTCCAAGCCAGCTTTATCAAGCATGAAGTTGTAGGAAACTACAGCCACCTATTCACTGTGCAAGGCTCAGACCCCAGCTTGCAGCCCTACATGCTGTTGGCTCACTTTGATGTCGTGCCTGCCCCTGAGGAAGGCTGGGAGGTGCCACCATTCTCCGGGCTGAAGCGTGATGGCTTCATCCATGGTCGGGGCACGCTGGACAACAAGAACTCCGTCATGGTCTGAAATGCTCTTTCTTCTACCTCGGGGCCCTAAAGATAATCCAGGATAGGTGTGTTTGGCTGACTTCTGGGAGGAAGGAAGTTATGGTAGCAAGAATCTTGGCTCCAAGAGACCTGGGTTCCAGCCATCAGTTTGTTCCTTTCTTTTGCTGGACCTTGATTTCTCACATGTGCAGGGATTGGAGTAGTAGAAAATCCCCAGGGACCCTTTCAGCCCTGACATTAATAAATGTATGCTTGGGCCAGGGATTTAGCTCATTGGTTTCACCGCCTGCTGTGCAAGCGCAAAGAACCAAGTTCGATCCCCTCCCCGGTACCAAAAAAAAAAAAATGCTTTTCTCCAGGTGGAAAATATTTTATGCAACATTCTACTTCCCCACCTTGGGTCCCCTGGGAGCATTTGAATTTGTTCTCTTTAAAGAGAGTCTATCAGAGCCTAGCTCCACCAGCCCTGATGGAAACAGCTGGATGTCTCTGATATCCTACTTAGATAATCCAACTCTCTCCTCTTCCATTGTTTTTCTAAACCCCAGGCGATCCTGCAGGCCTTGGACCTCCTGCTGTTCAGAAACTACATCCCACGGAGATCCTTCTTTGTTGCGCTGGGTCACGATGAAGAGGTAGAGCCCCTCACACTGTACCTGGCTCTGGTTCCCTTGTTGGGGTGGGGTGCAGGTACTTCACCATACCCCAGTGTGCTCCCAGCTATAAGGACTTCACGGGCTGGTGTTGTGGTTTGCCAACTTCCCTGGGAGTCTGTGCCAAACTATGTAAGGACCCTGACCGAAATTCAGATTACCGGGTCCTGTGACAAAAACCTGAATTTTTATCAGACTCCCTGGTAATATCTGAAGCAGGCAGGTCGTCTATCACCTGTCCCCTTAGAAGAAGTGGGGTGATAGGTAACTGAACAGGGAGACTTATTTCCAATACAGCTAGTTGTTTTGACCCTGGACAAGTCACTTTACTCTCTGGGTCCCAGTTTCTTCCTCTTCTTTCTTTTTAGTAGTAGCAGGAATACCGGGAATCAAACTCAGGGCTGTGTGCTTGTCCAGCAGGTGCTGCAGCACTAAGCTGCATCCCCGGCCCAGTTTCTCCATTTGTGAAATGAAGGGAGCTGGACTCTCCCAGCTGTGACATTCCAGGAAGCTGGGAGGCAGGACTGTCTCAGGCCTGCCCCCCAGAAAGGAAACTAGAAGGAAGACTTGGGGGCCCCTGTCTAAGCTGAATGCATCTCCATCAGCTACCTCTGGGGGTCTTTCTGGCTGAGAAGGACTGTGGCTCTGGGTTCAATGTCTGCAGGTATCAGGGACAAATGGGGCTCAGAAAATCTCGGCACTGCTACAGGCCAGGGGCGTCCAGCTGGCTTTCATTGTGGATGAGGGCAGCTTCATCTTGAATGGTTTCCTTCCCAGCCTCAAAAAGTCCTTTGCCATGTGAGTAAAGCATCCCTGCCCCACCTGGAAAGGAGTCTCCCCACCCGACCTGAGGTGTCTGTGAGCCATGCTGAGGCCAGTCCACTCCACCCCTACTGCCCTAGTCACCCTCACCTTCCACTTCCCTTCTTCCTCTAGTGTAGATTATTTTAAGGTAGCATGAAGCCGACCCCCTAGGCCACCTGAGCACCATGCAGATGGGCTTGTGGGTCTGCGGGATAATTTGGGGTGGAGAGAGGTCAGGAGGGCCATCGCTGATCCCCTTTGACAGGATTTCCGTCACAGAGAAGGGTGCAATGGACCTCATGCTTCAGGTAAATATGACTCCAAGCCACTCTTCAGCTCCTCCGAAGGAGACAAGCATTGGCATCCTGTCAGCTGCCATTAGCCGGTAAGTGACTCCTGTGCCAGGCTCAGGACAGGAGGCCTGACACTTCCCCTTTGAGTTTGAGGAAGTGATGGTCGGTGCCCTGAACTGGGCTGGGAGGCCATGGTGCAAGCCCACAGAGGGACAGAACTACCCACACCAGGCAAGGGCTGGGGCCAGAAGAGGGCGGATCAATGCGTCCTTACAGCTTGCAGGGCCGGAGACCAAGCTAGGTCAGGTGGATGAGTAACCCAGAGTCCAGCTAATCAGTTAAAAATCACAAGTTGTCAATAGCTAAACTGTCCATTAAATTATTCTTTTGCCCTGGCAGTTGGACAAAGATAAACCAGGGCTATTGGCTGTCGGGTGAGAACAGCGTGGTAATAGCAGCATTCACCTGTGTCTTGGTTTTCTTAGCAAAGTGGGAAGGAACACTGTATTCATTCAAATACTGAATGAATAGCTACCACGGTCAAGGCAGCGTGCCAAGGGATAGGCATATGAGGGACGAAACAGCCCTGGTGGTCAGGGCGCTCAGAGTTGGCAGAGGAGACTGACAGCTTGGCTGCAGCATTGGAGGTATTTGGTGTTGGAATGTCAGAGAGGAGTGGAAGGAGAACCCTAACTTGGACTTGCTGGACAGGGACTCTCCTCTGGTAGAGTAGGGATCGTCCTGCTGCTGCTTTGAGAGCTTGCTGGTTGAGTTGCTGGAGGGCACGCACAGGTCAGTGGCAGAGCTCCTGCCAGGCTGGTCGAAGCTTGCAAGTCTTGAGAACTCTGTTTCTCTTCCAGACTGGAGCAGACCCCAATGCCAAGCATGTTTGGAACCGGGCAGTTGAAGACGATGTTGCAGCAACTGGCAAGCGAGGTGTGGGAAGGAGCAGCACATGCTCCTCACCCACTGTGGAGGAGGAACAAGAGGGTGGTGGAGAATGCAATTAGAGAGCTACCCCAAGCTCTGCAACGTCTCACCGTTCACAGCCAGTGGCTCAGCCATGTTGGGAGGACTTGGCTTGTTCCTTGGGGCTGCTGGTGCTTAGCTGAGACCCTGAGGCCTAACGTAGCCTGGTCCCCTTTGAGAGCTGGTTCCCACTCATCTTTGAGGCTGGTGGGCAATTCAGTAAGCCCAGCCAGGGAAAAAGTGCCTTGCCCTCTAGCAAGGGTGGAGCCAGCTGAACTCAGTGAGGACCCCAAGGCAGTAGAGACCTGGGCCCCAGGAGTGAGGGCCGCATGGCACTGTCCCCACTGATCCTGCTGACCTTCTTTCCCTTTCAGTTTCCCTTCCCTACCAATATAGTCTTGAGCAACCTGTGGCTGTTTCGGCCCATCATAAACAGGTAGAGTATTATCTTTCCTTCCCCGACGTCCCTTGCCCCAAGCCTGCCCGCCCCAGTCTCCCTTCCTTGACCTGCCTGGGCCTGCGGAATCATCTCTCACCCTGCACAGACAGCGAATCTAATTCACACATAGGGTGCTTCGGGAAAGTGGGCGAACTTCCAGCCCTTTCTTCCTCCCCTTGGACAGTCCTTCCTCACGTCTGACTTTAGTCCTTGTGCTTTAGGTTCTTGGAGAAAAATCCCATAACCAACGCACTGGTCAGGACCACTATGGCACCCACCATGTTCCACGCGGGGGTCAAGGTAACGTCACCCGGTTCTGCCCTGATCTTCGCTGCCCACTCTACTGCCTATCCCCTCTGTCCTGTGGCTGCGTCATCCTCCTCTGGCCCCAGGTTGAACAATAGGAAGGAACAGTGCTGTGCGGGCCTGTGTCTTTCATCAGGTAGTGGCCTAGAGCAGGGCTGTAGCTAAGACCTGCCGACTCTAAGGCACATTCTGCATGTGCCTATTTTACTGGGAGGCATCTGTGACCCTCTCCGATTCCTTGGGTCTTAGCTCCCCCAGAAGCAACCATTGTGCTAGTGCGAAGAAGCCTCATCTGGGAGTTGGCTCTGTGACCTGTACTCAGCTGTAGCTGCACATGTTTTATATTTCCCTAACACTTCAGTCCTGCAGGCTAAAGTTTTCCTACCACCAAGAGTCTTTTTAAAGATGCTCACATTTTAGGGCCAGGATTTAGCTCAGAGCTTCCGTTGCCTGCCTTGCAAGGACAAAGTCCCAAGTTCAATCCCCAGTATCAAAAAAAAAAAAGATCCTCATGTTTTAAAAGATTTATCCACTTACCCTGCTAGTGAGTAATTAATGTATTTTACCCAGTGTTAATCCTAAATTGTAAAAGGGAAACTGGCCTGGCATGGTGGTACACACTTGTGATCCCAGCACTTGGGAGGCTGAGGCAGGATTCCCTCAAGTTTGAGGCCAACTTGGGCTACACAGTGAATTCAAGGCTAGCCTGAAGCACATAGTGAAACCCGTCTCGGGCCAGGGATTTAGCTCAGTGGTGCTGCTGCCTGCCCTGCAAGCGCAAGGTCCTGAGTTCGATCCCCGGTACCAAAAAAAAAAGAAACCCTGTCTCAAAAAACCAAAAATAAACAAATAAATAAATATGGAGGGGAACCCACTTGCCATTTATAAAATTAAGGAAAAAAATATATATATATATCGCACTTAAAACTCATGTTATTATTTCCCAAAATCTACTAAATATCAGGTGGCCTTAACAAACTTAATTTCTATATGAGATTTACTTTTCTAGAATTAAATTTCAGGTAAATCAATACTTTGATAAATTTTTGTTCTAAGAATTACTTTTCGGTGAATTAGTCTGCTTTGTGGATTGGCCACTATGGGGCATCTCTCCGTAAAGGACCAAGCCTAGCCTTTCTGAAATCCTGCAGGGAATTCGATCAGTCATGTAACCAGCAGTGCCACCACCGAAGTTTGAGAGGGCACCGTTCCCTTAAAGCACAACGTGACCTGTAGAAGCTGGTTGTGTTAGCACACACCTGTAATCCTAGCTGCTTTGGAGGCTGAGGCAGCAGGATCACTGCAAGTTTAAAGCCAACATGGGCTGCATAGTAGTGAGTTCAAAGCCAGCCTGGACTACATAGCGGAACCTTGTTTCAAAAACAAAACAAACAAACAAAAAAGGGCTGGCTATGGCTCCATGATAGAAGCCCTTGGTTCAATCCCCAGCACTGCAAAACAACAACGTGACTCTGAGGTGGCCTGGCAGTCTGGAGCCTGCGCTAGTGTGAATGATGCCTCCAAATTAATCCCAGCATAAGTGACTGTGTGTGCGGGTGGAATGTGACCAAGCTGTGCCACGTGTGTTAACATCATTTGATCCTCTGTAGACCTGCATGATTGTTATTGCCCGCTTGCCAGTGAGGAAACAGGCACAGAGGGGATGCTTGCAGTTACTCAAAATCACACAGGTAGTTTGCAACAGCCCAGTTCTCCAGGCCCCAGTCTGGGGGTTTTTTGTACCAAACCGGTTCAAAGAAAGACATGCAGCTGTGAAGGCTGCTCCCTCCCAGCATCCAAGGAAAAATCTATCCATAGCCGACTGTGTTCTGCAGTTGGTCCTGGGTTCTTCCTGGTCAGGTAAAGAAGAGGCACATTCTGGGAGCCCAGGATATAGCTCAGCAGTGCCGTGCCAGCCTGGTAAGTGCAAGGTCCTGAGTTTGATCCCCAGTACCAAAAGAAAAAAGAAAAAGAGTCAGATTTTGCAAATGAACCTGAGAATCCACCACCACCACCATCGTCCCCTGGGGATGAAGCATGCTATGAGGGACCCAGGAAGCTCTGCATGCCCTCACGCGGGTTAGCACTCTGGTTAACAGAAATGTTCGGGTTGTCCTGAGAAAGTGCACACAGAAGGCTCCCAGAGTACAGTGCAGCGCCAGACACAGGTGTCTGCACTGTCTCCGAGAAAGCTGTTCTCTCTGAGCAACTCCGTGACCACCTCTGGGACCAAGAAGCATGACCACCTAGCATGATGCAGCAGCCCCCAGCCCTGAATATAACCACATGCCAAGGGCCCAGCAAAGACAAGGGCAGAAGTAGTAAGCCCGGGCCCCTCTGCTCCTACTGCCGCTGGTGAATGGTATTTCCTGGGCAGGGACCAACTGTGGGAGACTTGAGGTTGGCTCAGGCCAGGCTTTCTGGTTCCCTCCCTAGGTAAATGTCATCCCACCGGTGGCCCGGGCCATAATCAACTTCCGGATTCACCCTTCACAGACAGTCCGTGAGGTACGTCCCATATATTCCAGAAAATGGGCTAAACCTGAGAAATCGAAGCCCTAAGGACCTCGGTTTAACGACAATCCTAGGGCTGGGCCAGTTTGGGGTTTTTTTGTTCAATGTACATTTTTCAAAAGCATCCTTTGGCTACATGGCTAGGATAAGGTGTCTGGTTTGGAGGAATTTGGTGTCTGGGGTGCAAAGTGGGAGGCAAAGACTAATAAATGATATCAATAGTAGTAAATATAGTGCACCTGCTGCATGTTTGGCACCAAGGCTAGATGCACACACATTCATTCACAGACATTCATTTAGTCTCTATAACCACCCTATGCGGTGGGCACTGCTTTATTCTCTCAGCCAGTAAAAGCTGAGGCATAGAGCAACAGAGCAGTTAAACAGCATATTCGACAATTATGCATCCAGCACGCTAGCTTCTGAGTCTGTGGTCTACATGACAATTACAACAACCAGGGATGGGCAAATCACCATACGACCACTACAGAGAGAGCTGACGCTACCTTGGAGGGGCCCCTCCAAAATCTTTTCTGACCCCTAGAAATGTGAGTTAGGTGTTAAAGGATCAAGACTTCACAGAAATAGTATATTCATGTGGCTAAAGAAGAGAAATTGGGGAGAAGTAATGGGAGATGAAAACTTATAGGAGATAGAGTTGTAGCTTGGGGATCAAAATCTAGTCCACACTGAGGGCAGGAAAGAACTCTCAGAGTTTTTCCAACAGTGTCAGGATAGGCTCAGGTTTACTGTTAGATGACGTTGGTGGTACTGCAGAGGAAGTGCTGCGGTAGAAGGAGACAGGAAGCTATTGTAGCAGCTCAGGCAGTGCATTGGAGGTCTGAACCGAGGCTGTGGTCATGGGGTGAAGACCGGGAACTCACCTGCAAGAGAGAGGTTCAACAGGATGGGGTGGTGTGTAGATGTGCAGGGAGGGAAAGGCAGGATGGCTGTAAGATTCCAACCCAAGTGCAGTCATTGACCAAAAACCAGTGCCTATGACCAAGACTTAGAATTTCAGAAGAAGAACAAGTTCAAAGAGAAATACAATGGCTTAACAGTTTGAGAAGTATATCATAGAAACTAATAGGTGATTTTAAATACCTCCAACCTGGAGGGAGACATGAAGTAGATGTACAAGGTGGAGTGTTATTGACATAATTGGAACCTGCAAAGTCAATAATGGGTGTCATGATGGAAAGGAACCTGGCACTTTGAGAAAATATAAGAAGGAATGAGATCTCTTCTGGGGCCAGGCAAGGGTGCCCTGAGACTGGGACATTTAAGCTAAAACCTCAAGGGTGAGCAGAAGTTACACTAACTGCTTAATATCTAGAGGAAATGCCAGCTTATTCAAACATCAAGTTGAGCTAGAAAAGAATTCAAAAAGTTAACCTGAATCTTCCCAATTTAACCAAATAGCAACCCAACAAGTTATCAGATGAATCAAATATTCCAGAATACACAGGCTGAGAGGCAGGTCTCTGGCACAGATCATGGAGGGTCAACTACACTTGCACTCCTGGGGTCCTTTCTCCTAAGTTCTTCCTGTGAAGGATTTCATCTGGGAGGCACATTCCTCACTGCAGATGGGAAGTAGATTTATAGCCTGCCTAAAGCCACCCAGCACTAGGGGAAGGGAGGAATTAGAACCAGCGTGAAGTACTAGGGCATGCTTTTCATCAAATGCCAACCTTTGTCCCCCCGCTGGGGGACCATGAGGCCAGGAAATCACTGAATTCCCTCATTGAGCTTCTTTCCACCAGTTTTTTTCCAGCCTCGTTCCAATTCCATGCCCTTCCCAAGGGTTGTTTTCCACCCAGCCAGGACTTTCATCTCCCCAGTCCTGGTACTTTTCCCCCTCTCTTCCCGACCCCTGAATTCCTAGGTCCATGCTGCCCACCTGCACCAGTGAGGAATGGAAAGCTTCCATCAGTCAGAAAGCTCACAGGGCCCGTTGGTCCTGGTCATTTCCCTCTCCCGTACCATGTTCCATTTTCCAGGGCCATGCCCTGAGGGTTCCATGCACAGAGTCTCATGATGGATCTGGGGGGGAAAGACAGGCAGTCCCCAGAGTCCACTCCATCTTCACCTGGTCTCTCCCATGTCCCAGATGTAGGTAGACTCCAGCACCTTCCTCTAAGAAACAAGACTCTTCAGAAGTTCAACAGGCTACCATGTGGAAAGGAAGGTTCATTCTGAATAGGCCTGAGGAGCAGAAATGGCCACTGGGCAAGGTTTTGGGGAGCCTCCACTTGAGGGAGCATTCTAGAATGTGTCGTTCTGGGCAGCAGTGTAGTTTCATCCCTCACAGGGCTTGAGCAGAGTGTCACAGAGAAGATTCTTTCCTTCATGCATTCAGTCACCAAGAGTGTACTGAGGTTACTGTGGACCAGACATTCCTCTAAGCACTTGAGATAGCAGTGAACACGAGAAACAAGATTTCCATTCTAACGGCAATTGTGCGTTAGGGGGAAGAGACAGCAATGAGCAAGTGGCCGGATAAAAGGACACGGGGATTTTGGTTTGGTTTTGTTTTGGTTTTGGTACTGGGGATGGAACTCAGGACCTTGCCTTGTGAGGCAGGCACAGTGCCGCTGAGCTAAATCCCCGGCCCCAAACAAGGGGATTTTTAAGTGGGAAGTACCATGAAGAAAATAGCAGATGCTATGTCCAGAGTGATCATCAGGTGGCAGTGGGGAAGTGAACTGTGGAGTGCAGTGGTAGGGACACACTCCCTCAGAGGTATTTCCATTGAGACCAGGGGAGGAACCAGAGCTGAGAATGCATCCAGGCAGCAAGAGCTCAATGGGGGAGCAGTCCGCATGCCCTCTCTTCAGCGTGTGGATAACAGTAGCATCTACTTCCTAGGATGGCTGTCACCATTACTGGAGTCAGTGATGTAGGTGGTTAGGCCAGGGCCTGGCACATTGCAAGCACTCAATAAACTAGCTGATGTTTGTTTAGAATAGAGGGACCTCCCCTGAGCAATAAGCAGAGATACAAGGCTGGGCGTAGGCAGAGGGACTCACCAATGATGAGGGAGACCTCAAAGTTTAGAGCACGTTGACTTTTCACCTCTCTATCTGCAGTCCTTCTAGAACATTCTCACAACGTTGTCTTGTCCCACAGCTGTTTTACGTATAGCGCTATTCTTTCATGTGAATGGCAGATTTGTTGAAGGTAAAGATAATAAATACATAAAAACTGGTCAGGGCTTTAGAGTTAGCAATCGAGATTCCACCTTGCTGTGCAGCTGCTCACTGGAAGACTGAGACAGGCTGTTATTTAAAATATGCCATCCCATTTTTCAGCAACTTGGTTTTCAGCGTCTTCCTTGTACTGAGCTGAGACATGGCTTTCTGTAACACACAACAGCCCACTTGAGTTTGTTCATATTGCATGTACTGTACTCCTCAGGAGCTAGCATGGTACTCGACACACATAAACACCCAACAGAATCTCACCACATGCTAACAGAAGAGCAAGCTGAGGCACAGAGAGGTCCAGGAGCTTGCCATGGTCACACAGCTCTGAGTGACTGACCGTCCATCATGCCCCTCTCCGTGCCCAGAATGTCTGTGGCCTCCTCCCCATCAGTTTCATAGCCTTCCTTCAAACTTGGGCTCGGAATTCACTCCCCAAAGGCCTCCTTCTCACTTGAAGTCTGTGAAGGATCCTTCCCCTCACAGCGGAATGCCCAGTCAGCAGCATTATCTGGTTGACCCTGGCAAGTTAGTTACTAAGACAGCTCCTATTGTCATCTGTGTCAGTTCCCATCTTTTATGTCTAAGTATACATCCTTTATTGCAGGCCTTTCATGTGCTTGACACTGGGAACACGGAAGTGTCCTTTGGCTAGTGGGAAACCTGGCCTCTTACTGAAGGAACAGTCTCTCTACCTTCTTTGATTTCTGGAAACAGGAACCTCTAAATGGTTCAGGGCAGGGGACAGTGTGTATAGTCCAATCCAACCTCACAGGAGATGACTTCAGGAACCTTTCAGTGGGTGAAGGATGTTTCAGGACCATACATTGCTCAGGCATGGAGGCTGAGGCAGAAGGATCACAAGTTCAAGGCCAGCCTGGGCAACTTCAGAAGACCTTATCTCAAAATAAATTTAGAAAGGGTCTCTCAGTGATAGAGTGCTTGCCTAGCATGTTCAAGACCTGGCATGTTCAATCTCCAGCACTGCAAAGGGAAAAGAAAAGACTATATTGATTCTTATGTTAGAATGGAATGTTTGGGCCATAAGTGCTAGAATGAAACAGCTCTAAGTGAAAATAAGCTCTGTGTCCCTCTCGCCCACCCAACAATAGGGAAATGGAAATCACCATTTGACTCATGGTAATTTCTAAGCCAGAAGTGGAAACCCTCGCTTCTACTCCAGACTCAGATCCTAGCAAGCTAAAAGAGGGTGTTCTTGAGGTGATGCCCCCCATTCAGATGATCCCCAACAATAGGACATCCCCCTTTAAAATGATCAGTAATCTCCGAACATTTTCAAGCAACTCCCAGTCATAGGTTCAGGCCAGTGCTGAGCCTTCCTTTGGGTAGCTGCATGGGTTTGGGTCCATTTCTACATGTGACCTACTGCTCAGGGTCTCATCTGCATCCTTCTGGGCTCAGGGATTTTGCCAGATTCCCTCTATAGTCCTTTCAGGCTGAATTTTCTAGTAGTTTCCTCGGGTTCCTTCCTGAGGAAAGGAGGCAAAGAGAGAAAACTTGAATACCAGTATCTCAGCTCTGACATTTTGTCCGTGCTGAGCTCATCTTCCTGCCTCCAGTAGAGTTGGTTGCAAACAGGAAGCAGGCATGCCCAGAGAGGGAAAGAAGAGGGTCTGGTCCTTTCGCCACCTGTCCGAGACTCGGGTTGAAGCAGGATCAGCCCATTGCCACGAGATGATTCAGACTCCAGTCTATCGGCTCTTTGACACCTTCAACCAGCACATGACCCTCAGCCCCAGGAGAAAGACACACAATTTCCTGATTGTCCAGTTCCCCCACACACACTCGGGGCTGTAAGACAAGCTCCCCACACACTTAGCCTAAATCTGCTGTGCTGTAGATTGCTTCCAGAAAGGCTCAGCTCTTACTTCAAGGTCAGCTGAAATTGAGGTCCTTTCTGTAAACCCCAAGGCTCTGCCTTGCTGGAGAGAAACGGGGACCATTTTTAAAAATTTTTATAGATATATTTTAGATATACATCATAATCACATTCACTGTAGGGAATTTGCACCTGTACATGATGTATCTTGTTTTTTCTTTTTCCCCATTCCCCTCCCCTCCCTTTGACCCCTCTTCCTCTCCTTATTTACAAAAAAAAACTTTGTTTCTATTTTTTCCTTCTATTCTTTTTTCCCTTTTCTCTTCCTTCCTTTCTCCCTCGTCCCTCCCTAGTTCCCCTTCCTGTTTGAACATTTTCTTCCCATTTCCCAATATTTATTATACATTTTGATCCTTATTGACCCTTTCAGTTTCTCACACCAGAGAAACAAGGCAATATTTTAAATGGATGTCCAATTTATTTCACTTATGAGTATGGTTTCAAGGTGCATCCATTTACCTAGAAATGTCTCAAGCTTTTCCTTCTTTAGGGACCATTTGAATTCGTGTGGCAGTTGGATACCAGCTTGATATGAAATCCAACCCCCTTTGTTTCCACCCTGAAGGTCCTAGAACTCGCCAAGAACATTGTGGCTGATGACCGAGTGCAGTTCCAGGTGCTAAGAGCCTTTGACCCTCTTCCCATCAGTCCCTCTGATGACCAGGCCTTGGGCTACCAGCTGCTCCGCCAGACCATACAGTCCGTCTTCCCGGAAGTCAATGTTGTTGTCCCAGGTAATGACTTCATCGGCTGTGGTTAGAGGGAGTGGGGCTGGAACCGTTTCCTATCCAGTGTCCACTGCCCCACACCCACCCCAGCTGTTCATCCTGGAAACAGCTGGCTGCTTCCTCTGCTGATGGGACTAGAACTGTATTTTCCCCTCAGGGTAGAAGTGAGAAGACAAACAGGAAAGGAACAGAAACAATAAATTAAGTCAGTCAAGCCTGGGTCCTTGCTTAACGTAGGCCAGGAAGGTCCTGCACCCCCTGGCCTAGAGAGGAGGATTGGCTTAGAATCCCCTCTCCTCTGGAGGAGCCACAGAGGGAGCTGAGCTCCTCCCCACACCCAGGTTCTGGTTCTGATTCTCTAGGATGACAGCTCAGCAGCAGGGCTCAGAAGCATCAACCCAGAAGAGTGTCCTGGCCCGTAACGTTCACATTAACCCTATCAACCTTGCTAGCCCAGTCCAATTCCAGCAGCTCCTCTCTGGGCCTGGACTCCAGTCTTTATCATGCTGTCCAAATCTACCTATGATATGATTGTCCAACCAAGAGTGGGCAAGGATTGCCTGGGGAGCTTCTTAAAATGCAGACCTGGAAAGATTCGAGTCAGCCACATGTGGATGGGACCTGGAATCTACCTTGGACAGATATCAACAGGGGATTCTGACGCAAGTGATGGCTGACATGGATTGAGAAGCTCTGGTCCATGGAGTAGGAAAGAGATGTTCTAATGTGAAGGCCTGTGTCCTATCTGGATTTAATCATGGGAGCCCTGGCTCTCACAGTCCCAGACCCTCTTCCCCTGGCCCTCAAAGACTTTGTCCCTTACTGTCTCCCTTCTGGGGCACTTGCCATAATCTTTATCACTAGGGTTGGGCTGTGACAGGAAAAAAGAAGTCAACTGACAGAAATTCAAACCACGTAATTGTAAAGGGCCTGGCTACTCATTTGAAACCAGCAGAGAAAAATAAAACACAAATTATCACCTCAGATCATTCTGTGGCAGTTGTCTTGCTGCTCTGTGGTATCTTTTCCCAAAGAACACACTTAACAGGGACAAATCCCGGCCCCACCTGGGTGACCTGTTCTGACTGAGAGAGAGTAGAAGACCAGAAAGAGAGGATCTTGGGACTTTCCAGACCTGCAGTTTGAGTCTAGAATGAAATCGCCCCTCAGAAGATGAGAATAACAGGAAGTTGTGTTCCACTTGCAGAGGCCTGCACCTAGACAGTGTTTATTTCTGACCAAAGGAGATAGTGAATAAAGTTCAGGTGATAAAAGAGTTGTATCTAGACTTCTGGTTTCTAAAATAGCAAATGGCCATGGTGATGGGGATGAAAGGAAGGTATTGTCCTCCTTGGTCATCATGAAGAGAGGACACTTAGGTTTGAATCATTCCAGGAATACATCACCATTGCCCTTGGCAGAAGAGTCTATGTTCCTATCTGAAATTAAGTTTTTGTAAGATTTTAAGGAAGGGCAGCTCAAAGGTCAAAAATGTCATAGTCATAGGCTCCCAAGAAGGGGCAGGCATTGCCCTATAATGACCCAGGGGTCCTAATCTTCCAGCCACCCCGCCTCCTGACTCTTCCTTGGCTTGGTTGCTCATAAGAACCCCTTTTCATCTTCCCTCTCTAGGAACTTGTATTGGCAATACAGACAGCAGACACTACGCAAACCTCACCAATGGCATCTATCTGTTCAATCCTGTCTCTCTGCAGCCTGAGGACTTCAGCAGGTGAGTGGACCAGCTCTGAGCAGAGGGGGTCAGGAGACACATGTGACCTGTGTCTTCCCATCCCAACAGTCCACAGAACGGGAGAAAGAAAGCCAGGGGCTGGCAGTCCAAAGTGGTGACATTGTAGAAGCCAGGTGCCCTCATGGCTAGAGGCTTGTCATTCCCCAGAATTTATGAAAACTGCCTGCCTTTTACAAGGATGGACATAATCAGGATTGGTGAAAACCTGGTGGAATAAGGACCTTGGGAGCTCCTCCTGCCTATGGGAGAGTGCTTACCCCCAGACCCCTCTGTACCAAAGAAAACCCCTCAGCACTCTCTGAAATGCATGCACACAAGGTCAGAAGTAGCCATGTGCATTGACTTCTCTGAAACACTATGGAAATCCCAGACGTGAGCACCAATTTTAGGGGCTGCGTGTGGTTTACTATCTTGTGCATTCATCAGCAAATTGGAATGTTGGGTATGGGAAGATAATTTCCATTATCCTCTCTACTATTTATCATATCCAGACCTGATTTCCCCATGATAGGTCAGTGGTACAAGAGAAAGAAAATATTTAGATATGAGCTTAAGGATAACTTTAATGATTTTGTTTTTATTTTTCACATTGGACAGAGAGGCAAGTAGCTCCTCTATTTCCTATCATCTTTGAGGTTACAAGTGTAGTTTGATTGTCGTGTTTGATTCACTGTGTTTTGGAAAGGCAGGTTGGTGGGCATGAGATCAGTAGCAGCGAGGCCCTAGGTTGAGGAGAGGGCAGAACAGGGCCCCAGGCAGTTGCCTGCCCCACCCCTTACCCTTGGGAACCTGAGGCACGGGCAACTGGCTTGGAGAAAAGTCTGGCTGGGGGCTCTGTCCTAAGAGAGAGAGAATTAGGAGATCGTTCTTCCAGAGGACTTCAGAGCAGATTTCGAACCCCACTGGAGTGTATTCTTCTTCCTCACTGTTCTTTGCCATGAGCACCAACTCAGGACCCTGAGAGGCCATCATGTCATGTGAAGTCTCAAAAATGGCTTCTCCCATTTTGCCCTTTCCCACCCTGGAGGATCAGAGGCCAGGAGACCGGGAGAGGGCAGGGCATGCACTTGGCAGACACCCGGGTTGTAGCTCTTGGCCGTCCTCCGCTGCCCTCACCATCTCTCTCTGGTTCAGCATTCACGGAGTCAATGAGAAGATCTCAATCCGAGACTACGAGACCCAGGTGAAATTCATCTTTGAGTTCATCCAGAATGCTGACACGGAATTGGAGGGGATGCCAGACCCCCCTCACCTGCATGATCTGTGAGGTCGAGGGCCAAGCTGGGTGAGGGTGCCGAACCCCCAAGGGAAAGCCAGTGCCGATCATGGTTTTGACCAAAGCCACATTTTGCTATATTGCTGGCCTGCCTAGGTCACCCCTAAGCGCATCCAAAAGCAAGGCCTGGAGAAAGGGAAGACAGCGGAACTCTGGCTTCTCCCTGCCCTTCCTCCCACTGTCTGCATCCTTCCACTGACTGGCACTCACTGCCTTCTTGTTCCTCCACTTAGAAAGATGCCATCTGTCTTACGCTAATTATTCAACTGCGCCACCCTTTGAGCCTGACAACAAATGCAGTGTTTAAAAAGCTCAACCAGGTTTTTGCTGATAAAAGTGTTCATTTAGGGGCTTTAGTGCCCTTTTCAAGGTTTGTATGTTGCTTCTTGCCAGAACTTTCTCCGCGCCCCGTCCTCTCTCCCGGGGCCCTCACACTGAACTACCTCCTCAGCCATTTTCATTTGTTCACTTTGCGACAGGGTCTCACTAAGTCGCCCAGTTGGAACTTGAACTTGCAACCCTTCAGCCTCTGCCTCTCTCAGTGCTAGGATTAGAGGTACACACCACCTCACCTGGCTCAGCCTGTCTCTTCTGGAACTCACGAGCTGGGTCTTTATCTCTCCTCACCTGCCCCTGCCTCCCTCTCCCTGCTCTAACAGTTAAAACACATCTGAAGCAGGACTCACTGAAGCTGAAGCTAGTGCAATTGCCGCCACAGTTGGTCGGTAAAGGGACCTAAGCAGCACCAGCTGGTGAGGTTGAGGGGCCGGCCTGAGCAGGGACCTCGGGAAACCCCAGACCTCCTCACTCTGAAGCCTGGGGCCTGGAAAAGAAAGCCTCTGTCCTTGGGCTCCTCCCAAGGGCTGCCTGGGCTTTGCTCCCTCCCCTGGCCTGTTCCTGCCACCTGCTGCTGCTGTCCCACCCCAGGAGGCACTAATCTGTGGGAACATTTCCTGGCACATCCTATGGGCTGAGCTCCCAAGGGAAGGGAACTCATGACAGCAGAGCCCTGGCCCTGGCATCGTGTCCTGCTTCAGGCCAATCAAGGGGAAGAGGGTGGCCCAAGGCAGGAGGGGAAGGGGGAGACTGCCCTGGGGGCTGTGCCCTGGGCTCGGGGGACACGGAGAGACACAGCAGCCTCCATCGGGGCTAGCAGAGCCCTGTCTTTTTGCTCTGGACTCCAGCGCTGAGCATACTTGACTGCGCAGTCGGTGCCAGGTGGGGGCATTGGAAAGCAGCATTGCTGTGGCTCGAGGCCAGGAGCTGTGCTTTGTGGATCACAAGGAAGTTGGGGTCACAGAGGGAACTGGGACTTGAGAGGCTCCCCTCTTCTCTCCTCCCGTGCCCTCCCGGGTTTGAGAGCAGTGGGTTCCTTTGCCCTCTCCCCGTAAAGCCCTGTGCCCCTGAGCCGCCTATCCCTCACCTCCCTCCCATGGATGTGAGCCGTTTCCTGGAGCTCTGGCTCCATTGTCAGTGTTAGAAACAGTGCAGGGATTATTCAGGCTTTTTTGCTGCTCCTCCTAAGGTTCACCCTCCTCCCCTCGCCCTCCCTTGTTTTTGCCAATTCAGTACTTATTCAGCCTCTGCCGGAGGGCAAGCTGAAGCACAGGAAGAATCCTGCCATACAGAGCAGTTTCGTACCCTTCCCCAACACAGCCCCTCTCGAGCCCCGTGAAGAAGGAGCTGAGAACTTGATTCCCAGGGCTGTCACACACCTTGCTGGGGGCAGTGGGCCCAAACTGTGTCATCTGCCCCAAACTCACAGTTGTGCCATGACCTAACTTACCATGACATCTACCACCCATCGATTGTCTTAGTCCATCCTCACGACAACTGCTGTGGTTTGTGTCCCCCAGAATTCACGTGTCGGAAACTTCATCCCCAGGGTTTTGTGTGAATGGTAGTAAGAGGGTGGAAACTTATTCAGAGCATGATCTGCAGCGGTGAGGCCACTGGAAGATGGTCACAGGGTACAGCCCAATGACTGACTTGAAATGTTTACTTTTCATGGTCATTTTTATTTGGGGGAAGAGTCAGTAGTCACACAGCAGCCAGGTGTGATGATGCACACCTGTAATCCTAGCACCCTGGAGGCTGAGGCAGGAGGTATACCATGAGTTCAAGGCCAACCTGGACTCCATAGTGAGTTTAAGACCAGTCTGAATTACATAGCAAGACCCTGTCTCAAAAAACTAAAAAAAAAAAAAAAAAGAGAGAGAAAAGTTATACAGTACCAGACATGGTGAATCGGGTAGATGAAGACACGCTGTATAATTTTTACAAAGCTGCCTTTCTATTGGATGGCACTCAGCAGCAGCATTCACTGTATTGATAATGCCTCTTAAAGACCCTCACAAAAGGACTCCCAGATTGCTTCAGAAAGTGGCAGGAACGATGGTTAAGTGTGATCAAAGTAAGAGGGATTGATGGCAATGTGTCCTTCACTGTAACACATTTTTTAAGTGTAAACACCATTTTTTGATCAGCCCTTGTATATGTCAAAATATAATATGGTGCCCCATTTTAAAAACATAGAAAGAGGGGCTGGAGATTTACCTCAGTGGTTTTGCCGCCTGCTGCACAAGCATGAGGACCCGAGTTCGATCCCCAGTACCAAAAAAAAAAAAAAAAATCCATAGAAAGAGACCAGAAGACACATAGGTATGTGAGCTCCACCTTGTGACTCTGCCAGCCGGAAGGCTTCAACAGGGGCTAACCCTCCCCTCCCCCTATCCCACCTGCCCTTGAACTTTGGACCCCCAAAAACATGAACCAAAATAAACCTCCTTCTTTATAACTCACTAAGTCTGTGGCATCTGTGTTCTAGGAGACAGAAAACAAACGAATACAACTCCAAGGTGTTATTGCCTATTTTGCAGGAGAGGCAACTGAAACTCCAATGTTAAGTGACTCCAAGGTTGTCCAAGGTCATGCAACTATTAGGGACAGAATCTATATGAATCCAAAACTTGTGCTAATAGTCCTGAAGAGAAAACAGATTCAGGAAAGTCATTTGCCCAAGGTGACAGTTCTTAAGGGGCAGCTCCAGAGTTGAAATCCAGGTCAAAAATCCCCAAGTCCAGAGCTGTTTCTACCTCACCATGCTGCCTGCCCCAAGAGCTCGCAGTGTTGGGCTGATTCGCTCTCATCCAGGGAGAGGTCAAGGCCAAAGGCTCTTCTATTGCTGGATTTCGTTCTTAGCTCTAGCGCTCTGTTTCCCCTGGCTGACCTCTGCCTGTTCACACCTCTCCTTGTCTGCAGCTCTTCTTACTACCCACTCCAATCCCAGCTTCCAGATTCAGTTCTTTTCCCTTCTCTGACTTGGAGACAACCAGGTCTCTTGTGACCCATAGAGTAAGTGGGAGAAGACTAAGCAGAGACCCCTTCTGGCTTTAGAAAGGTTGGTCTGTAACATCCTGGAGTGGGAAGGAGGGCTCTGAGAGGGAACTGCTCTGAGAACACATATTCCGGCCCAGTGGCAGCTAGAGGTTCTGGGAAAAGAGGCTCGAAGTGTGGGCTGAGCAGGACAGCATGAGCTCCCAAGACTCTGGGCATGATGGGGCAACAAATCCAAGACATCCCTCTACCCCTGCTCCCACTCAGCTACCTCTTCCCGAATCCACCTTGAAAGACTCCACCAGAGATGGTGCACACCTGTAATCCCAGCACTTTGGAAACTGAGGCAGGAGGATTGCCAAGAGTTTGAGGCCAGCCTGGCCCACCTGGTGAGTTTGAGGCCAGCCTGAACTGCACAGTGAGACACCCCCCCACACAACAAAAAAAGACTGCAGCAGATAAAGCACCCACGCAAGGCCCTTCCTCCCCATCAGGGACTTAGCTCAACCTTCTTACTCCCACCTCACCACCTCAGGTGGGAAGGAAGACAAAATACTCATAAGCAAAGAGAGTGGGAAAGAAAGGGAGTAAAGTTGGGCTGGAACCCCTTGATTTCAAACCAAGGCTGCTAAAAAGATGATCATCCAATATTCTTTTCTTCTAGGGAGACAACAGGAGACAAAGTTTCTATGCAAGAGCTGAATATTTCACTAAATATTGAAAATTTAAAGTATATTTATAAAATTAAACTATTTGTAATTCTAGTTGTTCAATTCCATATACGTCAATAAAGGGAATCAATATCATGTTTCACATACATTACATTTAGACCTACAAATATAAAAATTTAAGAATAATATAAATTAATACTACCAAATGTTCCTCAGCCATCATTCATTGTTGTAAATATAAGATGTGAGCTAAAATCACAGTGAATGTTTTTTGTCATTTTTAATTTTAATGAAATAAACAATTTCATATCACATAGAGAGTAAGTCCATCCACTCATCCTTGATAAAATTTTAGAAATAATTTCTGTAAAATGTTTAGTATTGGGCCAAGGATTTAGCTCACTGGTGCCTCTGCCTGCCTCACAAGCACAAGGTCCCGAGTTCAGTCCCTGATACCAAAAATAAATAAAATAAAATAAAATGTTTAGTATTTGATTTGGAATTAATCCATTTATAACAGGACTTCTACAGGTACTTTTAATTCTTTTAATTTTGTGAAGTTTTAAAAATACAGAAAATTGGGCCGGGGATTTAGCTCAGTGCTTCCACTGCCTGCTTCGCAAGCACAAGGTTCCGAGTTCGATCTCCGGTACCAAAAAAAAAGTACAGAAAAGTACAAAAGAATAAGCTATCCATACACTACAGTCCAAAATTAGTATCTTCATATACTTACTTGCAGTTTTTTGCTTTTTGTTTTTGGTACCGGGGATCGAACTTGGGTCCTTGCGCTTGTGCAGCAGGCAGTGAAAGCACTGAGCTAAATCCCCGGCCCCAACTTACTTGCAGTTTTTAGGAGAAATGGATGTCTATATAAAAAGCTGAAGCCCTACCCCACCTCCCACTCTCATCCCCTTCCCTTCTCCACTCTTCACAGGCCACCATCTAGGGTTTGGTCTCTATCCTTCCAGTGGATTCCAAAAACATTTACATACATGTGTGTATCCACAAGCAATTGAAAGCACTGAACTTGATCAAGAAAGCTTTTATAACTCAAATTTACAAAAAGTCACCATACTATATGCATCATTCTGCAACTTTTTTCCCTCTTGACATATTTTAGATATTTCCATTAACATATGATTCTTATCTGTTATAGATATATGTACAGTATGCCATCATAAGAACTTTCCATTTTGTTCCAGATGGACATTTAAATTGTTTCCAATATCTGGCTACTACAAAGCGAGCCATAGAGAAGTTCCTGGTATTTCCTGAGCATAAACACAAGTAAAACTAATACTTGTTTTGTTTTGTTTTTCGGTACTGGGGATCGAACTCAGGTCCTTGTGCTTGCGCAGCAAGTGGCGAAACCACTGAGCTAAATCCCTGGCCCATACCTGTTTTTTTTAAATTTGTTATAAGGGAGCCGGGGATTTAGTTCAGTGGTTCCACCACCTTCCTCGCAAACACAAGGTCCTGAGTTCGATCCCGGTAGCAAATAAATAAATAAATTTGTTACAAGGAATGTTTTCCTACTTCCAAGGTCATAACCATTTTTAATATATTGGCTTTTCTTCAATCCCTGTGGGTTTTACTTTTCTGTATAATTCATGGTCCATTCTCGCCCCTCAGAGAACAAATTGCCCCCAAATAATTTTTTTAAGTTTCATTATTTCCTCATCTCCTAATGCCATCTCTTTAATATTCCAAATTTGAATAAATGCATAGGTCTCATTGTGGGGTCCCCTCTGCTCTGCTGAGTCACCATCACAAAGGCTTATTATTTGTAGATCAACTACAAATAATCTGCATCTAGATGATCTACAAATAATAAGCCTACATTGATCACAGATGCTTTTGTTTCTTCCTTTCTAACACTTATACCTAATTTTTCTTACACTGTGAAGATGTCCAGATTTATGCTGAATGCAGTAACAGGCCTCTATTTTCTGTTCCCAATTCTAGGGAAATGTACCTGAAGTTACAGTGTTACCTCTGCTGTCATTTTTTTGGTTGGGCACAGTCTTCCTCATAGGAATGTCTTTTTCTTCAGCATGAACTGTTGGTGTCCTCTAAGTTTTAGCATTAAAGGTCACCTCACTTGTGGTGCTTTGCTTCAAAATATTTCTCATGTACTGTGAGATGCAAATTCCTGGTGCATATTCTCCCATTTGGAAGATATTCACAGGTTTTTTATTGAGTATGAATTTTCTGGTGTCTAATGTGGGGTGACTCCTGGCTGAAAGCTTTCCCACATTCACTACATTGATAAGACTTCTTGCTTGTGTGTATTCTCAAATGCAGGGCTAGGGTTGAGAACTGAGAGGAAGCGTTCCCACATTCATTACATCCTTAGGGCTTCTCGCCTCTATGGCTTCTCAAGTGCGCAGTGAGAGATGAACTCTGAGAGAAGGCTTTTCCACATACACTGCATTCATAAGGTTTATCACTTGAATGAATCTTCAGATGCACAGTAAGTGATGTTTGTTGAGGAAGGCTTTTCCACATTCATGACATTCATAGGGTTTCTCTCCAGGGTGAGTGTCTTACTGCTTTATGAGGTACTTCTTCGGGCCAAAAGCTATTCCACATTCATCATTTTCAAAAGGTTTCTCTCTAGTATGAAACTGTCATGCTCGGTGAGATTGGAGTTGTGGCTGAAGATTTTCCCACATAAAGGTATTTATAAAGGCAAAGGGGTTTCTCCCACTACAATTTCTCTGCTAATTTCTCACCTCTGGATGGAAGCTCTCCCACATTCACAAGATTTCTCTCTAGTATGAATTTTTTGGATGAACGAAGATCTACTTTTGGCTAAAGATAGTCCCACATTTATTACATTTATAAGGCTTCTCTGTGTGTGGCCTCTCAAATGCAGAACAAGGGATAAAGTTTGAGAGACAATTTTGTCACATGTAGCACTTTCACAGCTTTCTCTCCAGTAAAAAACTCTAATATTCAATGAAGTTATGCTATAGTCACTGGTTTCTCTCCAGCGTGAATTGTCTGATGCTTGGCGAGTTCTGTCATCTCGCTAATGGCTGATCAATGTTCTTTAGAAGCACAGGGTTTCTCTTCAGCAGGACTTCTCGGTTCAGTGGACAAATGTTCTCGTCATGTGGGTGACTGTTTTCCACATTCAGTAAATTCATGGGGTTTTTCTCCAGTGGGGATGCTCTGCTATCACACAGCATACAAAAGCATTTCTATACCAATTCATAAGGGGCTTTTAACACATAGAGTACGCTCTGGTAGAGGATTTCCAAACTAATAAAATTGATGATTCTTTTCTACACAGCTTCCCTCATAATTAAGTCTAAATTGTCTTTTGAATTCAAAATTTCAAAAAGGTGTTAGGTCCAGGGATTTAGCTCAGTGGTTTCACCGCCTGCCTCTCAAGCCCAAGGTCCCGAGTTGGATCCCCGGTACCAAAAAAAAAAAGGTGTTGCCTTAAGAGAAACAAGGTCTGTGAACAAAGGGTTTTTCCAATTTCCTTATATTCACTGTTCTTTCCCTAGTCTGTGTTTATTGGAGATGGATGCAACTTGCCTCCAAAGTCTGGCTGTCTCTCTATCTGCTCACTGTCTTCTCAGGTTTCTTCTAGATAGACTTTCCACTTCTTTCTCCACCATCCAGTCTGTCTTCTTCAATGGAAGATCATATCCAGTTTGATCTCTAAAATCTGCTACTGGGGAGAATGACACAGTGCTGGACTATTAGTGCCGAGACCAAAGTACTGTGCCATTCTGGAATACTAGAGCCCTGGGCCCTGGGCCTTCTGAAAGATACAGAAGGTGTTATTTCCCAGGGATCCACAAGGAAGGAGCCCTCCTGCTTTTTGCACCATGTGGACCCAGTGGCCATACCAGCCCACAAAGACTAAAATATCACAGTGAATTTTATACAGTGGATCCTTGACCTACAAACTCAATCGGTTTCTGAGGGCTGGTTGTAACTAGGAAAATACAACTGAGATCTGGATATTTACCTGTATACACGCTATAGATAACAAGAGGCAGATGAATCTTCCATTGACCTAATTAACCCAAGTTGTTCTTATGTCAGGCCAGTCCTAACTTGAGGGTCCACTGTATTTTTAAAAACATATTAAAGTAAAAAACACACTGGCCATTAATAGCAAAAAAAAAAATACTCCCCCCTCACATTGAACACACTTACCCTATTGTTCCTGCCACTTTCTGAAGCAGTTCTGGAAGTGCTCATATTAAATGAGAAAAAGCCGAAAGCCTTCCCTCTAAAATCAGGAACAGGACAAGGACCTCCTTTATCACCACTTCTGTTCAACATAGTGCTTGAAACATTAGCCAGAGCAATCATGCAAGAGAAAAAAAATCAAAGGATACATATAGGAAAGGATGAAGTCAAAATGTCATTATTTGCAGAAGACATGACTACTTACAAGACCCCAAAAACTCCACCAAAAGACTCCTAGAGGGACCGGGGATTTAGCTCAGGAGTTCTGCCACCTGCCTCACAAGTGCAAGGTCCTGAGTTTGATCCCCGGTACCAGAAAAAAAAAAGACTCCTAGAACTGGTAAATAAGTTCAGTGGTGTAGCAGGATACAAAATAAACACATAAAAACCAATAGCTTTCCTATCCACTACTAATAAACTCACTGAAAATGAAATTAGGAAAACAATAGCATCAAAAAAATTAAGTACTTAGGTATTAATCTAACTAAGGAAGCGAAAGACTTCTACAATGAAAATTATATCAGATTGAAAAAGAAAATCAAGGAGGACATCAGAAAATGTAGCTGGGCATTGTGGTACACACCTGTAATCCCAGCACTTGGGCTGAGGCAGGAGGATAGCCACAAGTTCGAAGCCATCCAGGGCTACATGACATAGTGAGTTCAAGGTGAGCCTGAACTACACAGAGAAACCCTGTCTCAAAAAAGAAAGAAAGAAAGAAAGAAAGAAAGAAAGAAAGAAAGAAAGAAAGAAAGAAAGAAAGAAAGAAAGAAAGAAAGAGGAAAACCATCCCCTGTTCCTGGTTAGGCAAAACCAACATAATCAAAATAGATATAATTCCAAAACTCATATACAGATTTAATTCAATTCCAATCAAAATACCAGCATCATTTTTCACAGAGCCAGAGAAAAGAATTCTAAATTTATATAGAATCAGAAAAGACCCAGAAGAGCAAAAGCAAACCTAGGTAACAAAAGCAAAGCAAGTGGCATCACAATCCCAGACTTGAAGTTATATTATAAAGCTACAGTGATTAAAACAGCATAGTACCAACACAAAAACAGGCATGTGGATCAATGGAATAGAATTTGAAAACCAGTAGGGGCCGGGGATTTAGCTCAGTGGTTCTGCCGCCTGCCTCGCAAGTACAAGATCCCAAGTTCGATCCCCTGTACCAAAATTAATTAATTAATTAATTAATTAAGCAGAAACAACCCCAGACACATATGGCTATTTGATCTTTGACAAAGGAGCCATAAACATATATTGAAGGAAAGATAGCCCCATTTAATAAATGGCACTGGTAAAACTGAATATCCATATGCAGAAGATTGAGTCTAGACCCATATATCTCACCATGTACTAAACTAAAATCAAAATGGATCAGAGATCTAAATGTTACAACAGAAATACAATGTACTGGAAGATAAAATAGGTACAACTCTTGAAGACATGGGTGTAGGCAAAGACTTTTTGAACAGAACCCCAGTGGTGCAAGAAATAATACCAAGAATCAACAAATGGGATCATATTAAATTAAAAAGCTTCTACCCATCAAAGGAAAAAACCAACAGAGTGAAGAGACAACCTACAGAATGAGAAAATATTTTGCCAGCTATTCCATGGACAGAGGCCTAACATCAAGAATATATAAAGAGGGCTGGGGATTTAGCTCAGTGGTTTCGCTGCCTGCTGTGCAAGCGCAAGGACCTGAGTTCAATCCCTGGTACCAAAAAAAAAAAAAAAAAATTAAACCTTCCCCCCCAAAATAAAAGATCAAATCAATAAATAGGCAACTAAGATGAACAGTACTTCTCAGTAGTAGTACAAATGGTCAATAAATATATGAAAAAATGCTCATCATTGGTGGCCAACAGAGAAATGCTAATTAAAACTACATTGAGATACCATCTTACCACAGAAAGAATAGATATCACAAAAATATCTAACTATAACAAATCTTGGCAAGGATTTGGGGACAAAGGAACTCTACTACATTGTGGTGGAAATGTAAAGAAGTATAATGACCATGGAAATCAGAGTGGAGAGTCCACAAAAAACTAAAAATAGAAATTCCATTTCACCCAGCTATCCTCCTTCTATCTTCCCAAGAGAGTTAAAATCATCATATTACAGGAATACATACATACCTATGTTTATAGCAACACAGTTTATAATACCTAGATCTTGGAAACAGCATTTATGTCTATCAACAGATGGAAAAGGAAAATGTGGTATTATACATAATGAAGTAGTACTACCATAAAGAAAGATAAACTCAAGCCATCAACTGGATGCAACCTGAGAAGGTAATGTTAAGTAAAATAAATCAGACACTCAAGCTCAAATATCACATGGTTTTCTTATAATTGAAGAAAAAATGGAAATAGAGCTTTTGTAAATGGAGTGGAGAACAAGAAGGGGACAAGAAAAGAATTAAGACGTGTTCTGTACATGTACAAGTCCCCCATGACAAATATGATCATTAGGTACTGTAAACATGTACTACAAATAATTTTTTTAAAAAAGAAAAAAATATATATATCCCATGTTTCCCTGAAAATCAGACCTAACCAGAGATCCAAAGTGCCAGCCCATCAGCCCACCCTTGCCTTACCTGTCATTACAGAGAATAGTGAGGTATAATCTTCTGCATGACATTGCCCATCCCCATGGTAACAACCAGTTACTAATTACAGCTGAAATTTATATTCCAGGTAGATCTTATTTTCAGGGAAATAGGATATATAATGTATATTGAGATATAGATATATAGAGAAATAAAGAGCAAAATAGAAGAGAGATAAATAGGAAATAATGAGAAATTTAAATGCTTTCCCGAATACTTTCCCCAATTCAAATACTTTCCCACTGTTTAAAAATATTTCAGTATATGTGCTAATTGGTTTTATTTATACTACTAGTTTATCTTAGTTCACTGAAAAGAAAGATTTGTGTTATTATCTGTTTCCTTTTTTGTAAGAATCTTTTTGGCCTACGTCTTATACTCTGAGTAACTACTTTATAGACAACAATACACAGTGTAAGAACTATTTTTACTCTCCCATTATTTGATTTGTGTGTGTGTGTGCAGGTATGTGTTCTAAGACAAGGTCTCACTCTGCAGTTCACGCTGGCCTTGAACTCACTATTAGCCCAGGCTGGCCTCAAACTTGCGACAATCCTCTTGCCTCAGTCTCCTGAGTGCTGGGATTACAGGTGCACACTTGTTTTTTCATATGATAAAAAAGGGTAAATTTTCTGGCCTAATACCAGACTTTTGGAAACAGAATTTCCAGGAAAGAGCCCTGGAAATCTGTATTTTAAATGAAGTGCCCATAGGTGATTCCTAAGACCAGGCCGGTTTAGGAATCCCCAGAATAAGGAATTATCAAAGGAGGATTAAACAGAGAGAGTAGTTTGAAACTAGATAATCTGGTTGGTAAGATACAGTCTTCTTGTGTCCTAGCTCTAGCAAAATAAAGCTGATTCATCTTTGGCTTGTGACCACTGCAGAGATGCTGTCTTGATTAACTCCCTGCTCGAACTCACATGCTGGCTGTCCCTCTTTAGCCCTTCCCAGTCAGGCACGACTTCACATTCAAGCCTGAGCTGCGCCTTCAGATGCCTAAGCCCTGTTTGTGGCTTCTCCTCTTTGGTGAAGTCATAACAGTCCTTCTGTATGCAAAGAATTTTCCAAGTCCTATTTTATCACTAATCCTCTCAGCATTTCTGAAAGGGGGAGTAGTGTCTGCCATTTATTATTTTTTATGTCTCCTCTTTATAGATATGGTTCTGAGACATCAGACACCAGAGCTTGCCTATGGTCACATGCCTAATACACAGCTGAGCATGAATTCAGCCCTGTGATTACACTGCTGTGGCACACTCCACTTGCAGCATTGCCTCTCAAAGATTACTTCTCTATCCCTGGTTACAATTCATCGGATTATTTGCTGGCTATAAAGTCTTCCTAGCTCTGCCCAGTAATTTCAGAACTACAGCTCCAAAACACCTGGAATCACCCTGCCTACAGGAATCCCAGGGTGGGTATCCAAGGGGCATTGGGAAATAGGAGCCCAGCAGGAGGGAAGACAAGGGGATGGTGACAGCAACTAGCTCTGTGCCCAGATGGCCACACTTCCCTGTCCCCTCCACCCCACCCCATCACCACATCCTCCTAGAACGGAATGAAGCCGGAAGGGGATATCACCTCAGCTCTGTGCAGCGGAAAGACATTGACCTCTGCGAGGGAGACGCAGGGGAGGGGTTACAGCAAGGGGAAAAACGGGAGGGGGTACCTTTTCCCAGCAAAACAAGACCCAGAAAAGTTTCCACCCACATCAGGTTAGTCTTGTGACTCTGCTAAGCTAGTGAGGGTGTCTAGGATCTGTGCAGCTCTGGAATCTTATGGAGCTTCGGGATGAGTGCCCAGATCATCCATGGAGAAGTCCTGGGAGGATAGCAGCTGTCCTTGAAGGAAGGCCGTGGTGCCAGGGAAGGTCAGGATAGAGGTTAAATGACCCATGTATCAGGACCGTGCTAAGCAAGACTGAAGAAGGCTGCCTCTAGAAGCCTTCCCCTCACCAGCTCCCACGGATCCCTAGCAATGATCAACAATTCTGTTCCCACAACCACCTCCACCGCCGAATAGATCCATACTCTAAGTGAAAATTCTGGACTTGCTCTTCAAATGTCACCTGATGACAAGTCACCCAGCTTCTCTACAAGGAGACTGCTAGCCCATCCTTACCTTAGTCAGAAATTTCTAGCACAACGATTAGCCACACTGCCTGGAGGGAGGGAGAGGAGCTGGGGAGAGGATCCTATGAGTTTGATAGGGTGATGCAAGGGGGAAATCTCTCCCCTGTAGTAAGGACAATCAGTCAGACTCCTGATCCAACCTGATCCCAGCACTGTAACTGAAGGAGGTGGGGAGGACACCACAGACAAAGACAATAAGCAAAAGGTGCTGCAGAATGCAACAGGCCTGGGCAGTCTTCAGGGAAAATAAGATACTGACCGTGACCGAATGACCCTCCATCTTCAGGATGGACAGTGCAGGCCATGAGGAAGTTAATGCTACATCTGAGGGAAAAACAATGTTCCTAGTGAAAAGTAGGAAAGACCTTGTGACCAAAGTTATCAGGAGGCCTCCCTGAGAGGGAAACATGTTTCTAAGTGCAGAAGAGCTCTCAGCTACGGAACTTTAACAGTGGGACATGCCTTGAGGCAGGATGAGGACCACGTGACCTTTGGGTGTTCTTGTACTACAAAGGTCCACACGATGCTCACAGACCTAGACACCCCCAACTGAGACTTTCCTTCTGAAGTATCTGGCAGCCTTGATACCTGCTGCTAGTTCCTGTCTTTTCATCTATGACCTCTGCTCCCCACATCTGTGCTGCTCTGCTCGAAAACTGTAGCTATTTCTACTCTTTTCTTGGAAAAAGGTTGGGATGTCTTCCCCTTCCCAAGGTTACAGCCAAGTCGGCTAGCAGGAAATCTGCTTGCTCCAGGAACTCTCGGTGTTTGACTCTGAGGATCAGCACAACACAGGGGACACTGCCTGAGTCTGCTTGAGACTCATCTGTGTCATGTATCATTCATTTAACACATTTACTGAGTTCCTACTTTGTGCCAGGAGCCTGGGACTCACTAGTGACCAAAATATACAGATTATAGCCAGGCACGATGGTACATGTAATTCAGCACTGACTGGGGAGGCTGAAGTAAGACTGCAAGTTCAAGACCAGCCTGGGCAAGTTAATGAGACCCTGTCTCAAAATAAAAATAAAAATAAAATGAGAAAGGCTGGAGATGTAGCTCAGTGGTAGAGTGCCACTGGGTTCAACTCTCAGTAACACAGATGCATGCACACACACACACACACACACACACACTCAATACATATTATAATGTTGTTGCAGTGGCCCTGATCCTTCAGAAGACCCCAAAATAAGATATCCCATATTTATACACTCATAGAAATATTTGCAATTCCTATAACTGACAAAAGACTCCCACATGAAGTATATAAAGAACAACTACAAAGCAGTAAGACAGAGTCTAATAGAAAATTGACACAACACTTAAACAGATATCCAAGCAGTAAGTAAATGTGTGAAAATGTGCTCTCAACCACAATGAAATACTACTCTGCATCTACTAGAATGGGTCAATTTTTTCTCTTTTTAGATTGACAATACGGGGTGTTGAGTGTTGATAAGGATATGATGCAACTGGAACTCTAAGACACTGCTGGCAAGAGTGTAAATTAATGCAAGCAAACTGGAAAACTGTTTAATAACATTTACTAAAGATAAGCATTTGCCTACACTATGACCCAGTAATTCTGTTCCCACATATATTTCCTGTTTCTTTTTTGTTTTGTTTTTGAGACAGGGTCTCACTACCTGGCCTTAAAATCATTATTTAGCCCAGGCTGGCCTTGAACTCACAGTGACTTCTCCTGCCTCAGCCTCACAGGTGCTGGAATTACAGGCATGCACCACCACGCCCAACATCCCAGCCATATTTCCAATAGAAGTATGAGCCAGGCAGGATGGTGCATGCCTGTAATCCCAGTACTCTGGATGAGGCAGGGAGATCCCAAGTTCCAGTCCAGACTGGACAATTTAGCAAGACACTGTCTCAAAATAAAAAATAAAAACACCTGATGATACAGCTCAGTGGAAAGGCTTTGGGTTCCAACCTTGGTACTTAAAAAAAAAAAAAGTGCACCAAAAGACATGCATTAAAGTGTTACAGCAGCCTCATCCACCTCATGTGATGACCCCAAATTGGGAACGACCCAAATGGCCATCAGATAAATTGTGGTCTATCCACTTAGGGCATAGCATACAATAACTGAAAAATGAGCTGCTACCACACATTATAGATGAGTTTCACAAATATAATATTAAATGAGAGAAACCAGACACAAAATAATACCTACCAAATTGTTCCACTTATATAAAATTCAAAAGCAGGCAGACAAAACCCATCTATACTGTTAGACAAAGTTCATCTTTGAAAATGGGGATAAGGTAGAGACAGAAGAGATAGGAAGGCTTATGGGGATGCTGATCATGATCTAATTCCTGATCTTGACAGTGGCTGTATGGGTCTGTTCACTTGTGTTATAATTTGTTAATCTGAACACTTGGGCACAGTCTCATATGTCTGGTATACTTCAATTAAAAATAAAAAACACCAGTGCCAGGGATTTAGCTCAGTAGCACCGTGTCTGCCTCACAAGAGCAAGACCCTGAGTTTGACCCCTGGTACCTAAGTAAATAAATACAACAGGACAGAGGAACTCTTCAGGTGGATAAAACATGGAAGATGGGAAGGAAGAGGAGGAAGATTAAGATTTTATACATAGATAGGTGAGATACAGCTAGACTGAAGGAGTGGGCTCTGTTGAATAAAGCAAGGCAGAAGTTGTCTCCAACCCCTGACTGAAAAGTCTCCAGATAGTCAGTCTCAACTCCCCATCCAACCCTATACCCCCTATTCACACACCTGATCCTTCGGGAGGAGGCCTAGTGCTTTCCCAGTCTCAGAGCTACTTCTGTCTCCTGGCAGAGACTCAGTCTTGAAAGCTAAAACTGGGGTTCTAAATCACTGACATTTGTTTTGCTGGATCCTGTGAGACTGCAGGCCCTTGTAAATGCCTCACCAGGTGAGTTGGAATAATCCTAGAGGTGAAAGATTGCATGGTGCGGTGGGGATTTGTGCACGTATTTATCATGGTAGTCCAAAGGAACAACCCGCTCAGGTTGTTGTGTGCGCCCTGTGTGTGTGCCCGCAGACCTATCTCTGATCCAAACCCCAGGCAGGGGTCGGGGTGAGGTTCCAGTGCCCCCTGAGCCACTTTCCCGGAGGAAAAGGGCAGGAAGGAATCACTGGTCACAGGTTCCACCGACCAGAAGGGAAAGGCTGAGAGCAGGGGTTCCTTTGTAGGGTAGGTCACACCCCCTCACAAAAACATCCCAAAGAGCACTGGTGCTGAGCTTGGTTGGAGACGAGATACCCCAGGGAGGAAGTGGCCAGAGCGGGGCTCGGAAACGCCCCTCTTTGATCCCGCCAGGTGCGTCAGGGAAAGTTGGACTTCCTTTGTCCCCGGATGGGGACCTCTCCCCGCATTCGACCCCGAGGCTGCCCTCCGCCCTCGCCTCAGGTGAGACGGGCCGACCCCAGCCAGAACCTGACCTCTCCCGCCTCCCTCCTTTCGAGGCTGAGACTTTATTAAGGCCGGGTCGGTTCCGGGCTGAGCCACTTGCTTAGGTGAACTCGAGACCTGGCGGAAGCGCGAGGTGACGGGTCCAGCTGAGGACAAGGTGGGCATGGCCGAGCCGCGGCTCTGGGATGCTCGCCGGCCTTCCGGAAGGCCGGAGGCGCAGAGGACACACTCAAGACGCGGGCTGCGCGGGGGAGCGGGAGCAGGGACGGCAGGAACTTGAACTGGGGGCCGCCTGCCGGCCGCTGGGCGCTGGGACCCGAGAGCCCGCGCCCAGCCCAGCCGGCCCCCAGTTCCCGGCACTCCTCAGCCTGCGTCTCCCGGCGCCCCGCCTCCAGCGCGCAGAGCGAAGGAAAGGGGCGGGGAGGGGCCCCACCCGGCTCCCGATTGGCTGCCGAAGCTGTCCATCTGGAATCTATTTTTGGTGGGGGGGTACCATCCCATCTGCCCCAGATCACGTTTGCCACCGGCAGCCAACCAGTCGGGCCCGAGTCCGAGGGCAAGAAGCGATTGGGGCCGAGGGAGCTCGACTCCCGGTGCCCCGTCCGGGTTCCCCCGCCGGCCCGAGGCGGTATATCCTGCCTTCCGAGGCCACTCGTGGAAGCCGAGCGGCGGCCTCGCTGTAACGTTCTAGCGAGATGTAGCGAGCCGGGGGTCGCGGCCGGACGCTCGCCTTGGCTGGGTGTGGGGGCACGCGGGGGCCGAGGAGGAGGAGTGATGAGAAGAGAGGGTACCCTTCACCCGCCGAGACCACAGGCGCCCCCTCCTCCCACGCGAGGGGCAGGTCAGTGGGGTGGGCCTGGGGGTGGGGGACCTGGCGCGCTGCGCATTTGCTGAGCCCGAGCGTGGAGAGACGGCGGAGGCCACCCAGTCGCTTCTCCCTCCCCGGGGCTGGGAGGCGAGACGGGGCTCTTCGGTCCCCGCCTGGGAGAAGGGGATGGGGCGTCCCAGGGCCTGAGGCCCGTCGGAAGTGCCCGCCTGGGCAGTGGGTGCGCAGCCGGCGGCCAGTCCCGGTCCCGGGAGCCCCCTTTCAGGTGAAGTGGCTGCCCGGAAGGCCGGAGGGGCGGGGGTGTCAGGGTTTAGCCGACTCGGAAACTTTTCTGGCACAGGGGCAGTGGACTCGGCTTTCCTCCCGGCTCTGCGAGGATCTTTGAGAGAATCACAGAGCCCGGGTTTCAGGAGATGGGACAGTACTGAAGGGTGACTAGAGTTGATAGGAAAAGGAAACAGTTCCCTTGGGCCCATTCCTGGTATTCGATTCAACATTTCCCGAACTGGAGTTGACTAACTGAGTGCTTGGAATACTTAAGGGCTTGTTCATTACCTGTAGAAATCTTTTTTTTTTTTTTTTTACCGGGGATCGAACTTGGGACCTTACATTTGCCAGGCAGGCGCCGGATAGATATTTTATTTTTTAAAAAAAAATTTTTTTTTTTCTTGTGAGAGCCATTCTAGTAAAAAGGAACAAGGTGGGATGCAGGCCTGGGAGTTCCTTCAGGCAAAGAAAAGTGGGGCCATGACAGCCAGAGGTGACGGGAGCAAGTGCATATTAGCTTATGGTGCTTGGGGTTTTGTTTTGCTTTGTTATTCTCACTCTCTCTTTCTCTCTCTCTTTCCTTGACACGTTCAGTTTTTTGTTTTTGTTCTTAAGAATTCCATTATATCCACTGCTCAGTAGCCCTGGGGACAGGGGGAGCCAAAATATGGGGGTAGTAACCAAGAGTTTAAGCCTCTGACTTTTCACAAGGAGCTAAGTGCCTCCTCCTGTCTGACAAACTCACAAGGCCAAGCACAGGGAGAGAAGCAGAGACAGAGGCCTGGCCCCGAGTCAGCGTCTGAGCTTTTTGTAGCACTGTTGACTCTCAAGGGCAGGAGTGGGCAGGCCTTTGGCTCTTGGCCATGGTCTAGCAGGCTTGCCCCACTGCCTGGGAAGCCCTTCTAGTTTCCTTTTTCAAAGGGGCTAGGGCGTTTGAGGGTCTAGGGGTCCTCACTCAGTGGTCAGAGCCTCCCTGTTTATTTGCCCCATGCAGCTGCCTTGCTGTTGCTGCCCTGGGATGGTAGTCACTTTCTGCAGTGGAGCGGCTGCATGGGCAGTAACATACCCCATTTAGAGTTCACATTTAAATAGTCCTGAGCTTTTAATGGGGTTCAAGAAGGGCCCTCCCTGAAGACAACCCTGCCCACCGCCTGCTGCAGGAAGGCAATGCCTCGGCCTCCTGTCCAGCATCTTAGTGGAGGGCGGTGGGTTGCTGGTTGGGAAGATGTGGGAATAGCACCTGCTCAGCCTCCAGATATACCTGTAGCGGTACAGGATAAGTAATTCTAGAGAAAGGAAGGAGTCAAATAGCAAATCTGTAACTGCTAACTGCCTTGGGGGAGAACTATGTCAGTAGGAGTTATGCTTTGGGATATGGTAACATTCTCTTTCTTTTTCTTCTTCCCACATAAGGTGTTCTACACAGATTCTTGTGACTTTAAGGACCAGGCAATTCAAGGTCTTCCCAGAAAGGGAGGAAATCTTGAGAAGAGAGGGGACAAACAGCAGACACAGCCCTGGGACCAGCCAAGCTTGAGGTGCTGTGGGAAGCTGACAGCCCAGCAGGAGGAGTGGGAAGGGACTCCAGCTCCAGTTCCAAAAGATCTGAACTCACCAGAGAGGGCCTGCCTCAGGGGTCACTCCAAACTCCGGTTGGGCCCTTCTCTGAATGCCCTTGCTCTGAGGAGCCTGCTGCTGAGAACCAAAAATAAGAGGCCAGATCCATCTCCTCAAGCGAAGAGCAGGGCAACCCCAAACAGGCATCTGCACCCCTAGTGGCAGGCGGCCGCGTCTGGTGAGGAGTTTCTTGTTTTCCTCCAGCTTAGGGCGGCAGTGCTTGATGGGGCTGCCTGTTGGTGGATCAATTCTGGTAGTGCCTGGTAGGAGCAGAGAGCCGCGGGAAGAGGTCCCGCGGCGTCCAAGCCTGGTTTCACCCCAAGACTAAGTTCTTTCCCGAGTTAGAGAGAGAGAAAGCGGGAAAAGAAAGTGCTCCTCTCCCCTCCTCTCTGCTCGTCATGTCCTCTAAGCCGGAGCCAAAGGACGCCCACCAGCTGAATGGGACTGGCCCTGCTCCCTCTCCCTGCGCTTCAGATGGCCCCGGGCGAGAGCCCTTGGCTGGGACCTCAGAGTTCCTGGGGCCTGATGGGGCTGGGGTGGAGGTGGTGGTAATTGAGTCTCGGGCCAACGCCAAGGGGGTTCGGGAAGAGGACGCCCTGCTGGAGAACGGGAGCCAGAGCAACGAAAGTGACGACGTCAGCACGGACCGCGGCCCTGCACCACCCTCCCCACTCAAGGAGACCTCCTTTTCCATCGGGCTGCAAGTGCTGTTCCCCTTCCTCCTGGCAGGCTTCGGGACTGTGGCTGCGGGCATGGTGCTGGACATCGTGCAGGTAGGACTCGGGTAGGGTGGCTCTGGACTGTGAACTGCCTGGGGGAATGAGGCCCTTAGAACTTCCTCTCCACTTCCTGTGAGAAGCAGCTGCCACTTGCTACAATGCTATTTCCCTTTGGATCACTTTCTGCAGAATCCTGGAAGAAGCTGAGTAGACCCAGGGCGGTGGTCGGGCAGTATTGCTTAACAGTAACAGAATTGGTTCCAGAGTCCGGCTGGAGGAGGAGAGGTGATCGAGCTGTGGCTCACTGTGCTTCCTGAGCATTTGCACTCAGTAGGAGATGTCCAGATGGGTGTCCTTATACCTTCTTTCCCCTTCACTTGGGGTTTCAAGGATACCCATGGTAGAAAGCTCAGTTTCAAGTCTCCCCTCCATTCCCCTGCTGGGCAGGAATTTGTTTCTCTGCCAAGAGGGTCTCAGATGAAGTGAAAAAGCTTTTAAAGGCACTTCATGTTGCTTATCTTCTTGCAATCTTGGCACAGTCTACTGGGGGAGTGGGGGTGGGCACATGCTGCCTGATGCCTGATGGGGGGAGTTGGCGTAACAAGACCTAAAAGCTGATTATTGCCCTAAATGGGCAGTGCTAGCAGGCCAGGCAGAAGGCACAGCTGCCTCTCCTTTTGCCCCTCACCTGTCTGTTATCAACCAGTCCTGGGCAAAGAGGGCTCTTCGTGAGAGTCCCAGGTAGAAAGAAGAGTAAGAGCTGGGGCGACATCTGGGGGCTCAGAGCCAGGGACCTGCTGTGTTGAGCGTGCTATGACTTAGGACTCTCCAACCCAGGGCCTCCAGGTTGGGGAGCTAAACAGTAAGCGTTTCTGAAGCCTAGTAAGACACACACGGTCTTTGGAAGGTGCTAGGTTTATCTAAATTAATCAGCAGTGAGTATCACGTTCCTTCCACGTGCTAGCTTTGTCCTGGGTATTCAGAGAAATACAGAAGCAAGATGGGAGCTGGCTTATGCCCTTTGGGACCCCCAGTATTCCCTGACTGTGACGTCTCCCAGAAGAGCTTGAAGCCCAGTATCACCTCCCCTGTGCCAGGATAGCACTGTAAACCTTGCATGTGGCATTGTAGTGGCTGCCAGTAGAGCTCATTGTGCCCATTTCCCAGGGGGCTGTAGGTGGTTGATTCTAGGTGGCTCCTTCCGTAGTGTCCACAGAGACCTTGAGCCCTTCAGGAGAACCCTGTGCCTTTGTTTGCTAGTGAGAATGGTGTCTGTGTCACGCCTGGTACTACCGTCCCTCTCCCCAAACCTGTTACTGTGAGGATTATTCCTATACGGCGGTGAGGAAGCCAGCCTAGAGTTGTGGATTCTTTCCCCTCGTGGCTGCCCCCCTTCTAGGGCAGTGAGCAGGGGAAGGGAGAAGAGAAGAAATGAAACTAGGGTTCACTTTGTCCACCTCTTCTGTCCCTGTCCCGTGGCCTTCATTTTCTTATTCGTAAAGTTTTTAAGTTCTAGATTGGTGCCCACAGTGAGGGGTGCAGGGTTGGGGGTGTAACTCAGTGGCGGAGAGCTCACCTAGCATGTGCAAGGCCCAGAGTTCAATTCCTCGGCATCAAACAAGAAGGGGAAGGGTGCAGGGCCAGAGCCTAGTGATGAACCGAGGAGAGTTATTTTCTGAGGAGCATTTCAGGGGCTTTCCTGTAGGCCTGTGAGGTAAGAAACATATCGCCTCCATTTTGTAGATGCAAAAACGTAGAAAATTAGATAACTTGCCTCTGGCCACCTATCCCCAGCGTCTGTCCTACTAATCTCTGTGACCTTCAGCATGGGCATAGTTTGCCAATTGGTTGAAGTCTTTGAGGAGCCTGCTATCTTTGTCTTTCCCTTAAGAAATGGTTACCAGAATATGGAACAAATGGAGTTAGCCTCTGAGGTGAACAAGAACAGAAGTTCTTAGAGGGGTAGGGAGCAAGCCACCTACCCACCCCTCCCACACATCACAGGGTACCAGAACTGGAAGACCCTTCCGACATCTCGCCCTGTCCCTGTGAGTCTGCGACCCCCAGGGCCTAGGCTGTAGGGTACCTGTGAGCGCCCCAGCGTCCCCACAGAGGTCGGCATTTGCCCTCGGTGTGGCACCTCGGCTCCCCGAGCTAGGGTCCAGTTGGTGTGGGTGACAATGCTGATTTGTCCTTGTGCCTTATCCCAGCCTTCCCTCCCCTGCAGGGTGGGGCGGGGCAAGGCCTGCAGATGGCTGCAGCAGGATCACGGGTAGGGGTGGGTGCAGGAGGACCAGGACTTGCAACCACAGGAAGTCTTATCCCACATCCGGGGGAGGGAAGAGAGTGACTGACCTCAGACGCAGGAGGAGCAGGGTGATTTCTAAGGATTCGCACCTGTATCCTGCCTTTAAGATGCCCTCCAGAGAGCCAGAGGCCGGAAGTGCCTAAGAGACGGGCCACCTGGAAGAGGTGGCTGTAGAGGGTCCCAGGGTCAGAGCAGCTGAGCACAAGTCTGTGTGGGCCCAGTGCAAGCGCCTGAAACTGCACTGAAGACCTGGCCTCTTCCTGGGAAACTGATTTCGGTCTCTTCTTAGCTGTCCTCGGCTCCACGTGCCCAGCAGCCTCTAGTGAAATGAGCTGGGGTGCTTGTCAGAGTCGCGGGATAAATGGGCTGCATTGACCCTGACTTGCCCACCATGGCCACATTTCCTGTGGCATTTGGGAGAGAAACAGCCTTGGGCCCAATGTTGGCTTCGGAAAGGCATGGGATGTTTTGGGAGGCTGAGACAGGAGAATCAAAAGTTTGAGCTCAGCCTGGGTAACTTAGAGACTTAGTGAGACCCTGTCGCACACAAAAGAAGTTCAGCATGTAGACGCATTTCATGCAGATGTAGTTCAGCGTGAAGGCCCTGGGTTCAATCCCCAGTACTGAAAGGGGGTAGGGGATACTTTGTGCCCCACCCCAGGCACCTCACTCCCTTTTATGGCCAGCCATTGTGAGTAACAGGTTGGCAGGAGGTGCGACACCCATACAAATTACCTCCTGCACTAGGATAGGGGGACTCCCAGGTCCTTACTTGCTAAGCAGGCCCTCTCCCTGAGCCCGCCCTTCTCTGTGCATACAGAGGAGTCTACCAAGAAAATGAGAAAGCAGATGGCAGCATGGCCTCAGGAGGCAGTGGGAGGGAAGCAGTCCTTTAGCTGCTGCGCGCTCCCATGGCCACCACATTCCTGGGCAGGACGCTCAGATCCCGTCTCCCTTGACCACCCCTCTGCTTTGCCCATAGCTGCCTCCTGCGTGTTCTCAGGATCCCATTTGCTTTTCTCAGATTTTGTTCAGCCCTGTATACTCAGGTGTTGCCTCTGGGGAAAGCTCACAGATGGAGGCTGGGGTTACTGTGATCTTACCTGACCAGGCTCTCCCTGAAAGCTCCACTCCAGCCCCGCTTCCCAGGCCTGCTTACAGACTATGTCTAGAGCTTGTAGGGCCGGGGGTTTAGCTCAGTGGTTCTGCCACCTACCTCGCAAGCCCAAGAACCCGACTTCGATCCCCAGTACCAAAAATAAAAATAAAAATAAATAAAAATAAAATATAGCTTGTACCTGGGAATTTAAGTCTTCTCACCATCTTTTCATGGGCCTGACTTCCTTCCCTGCCACTGCCCTCCTGGAACAGAAGGCTTAGCCTGAAGGCAGGTGGGGGTCAGTGTACGGGGGCCCCCAGAGGTGCGGGACATAAGGGGGGTGGATGTACAGGGAAGAGGTACCAGCAGGACCACTGAGACCTGAGACTTTGAGTGATCCTGTGAATCAGGATGTGTTTTGATTGTGAGGGGTACAGTTTTATTCCCTCACTTTCAGAATATCAGGAACTAATGAGCCACCTGCCCCAAAGAGAGAGAGAAGGGCTGCAATTCTGAGAAGCCCTGAAAATCTGTAATTCCCCTGCCGCCCCTCCCCCTACAGTATAAGGCTTCCTGGACCCTTTTCCATCGCCAGCAGAGCAGGAAGTGTGGGTGGCAGCTAGGCCAGTGGCTTGGCTGACTGGTTTGACTTCAGGGACAGACACTCCCAGCCAGGATGAACAGGATTAGGCCAAAGGAGGAAGAAGAGCTACTCTGTCTGCCCGACACATCCTACCCACTCCTTATCTCAGGAGCACCCTCTTTCCCCAGAGTTTTGTGCAGGCTTTGTGTCACAGCCTCCCCTGCCTGAGCTGCATCTTGAGACCGTTCGTTTGGTGGGTAAAAGAAATAGGTATGTAGGAATTGGCTGCCATGGCCCAAGTGCCAGCTGGGGCGTTGCTGCGCCGGGGTCAGGCAGTATGAGCTCCAGGCTGTTCTTTTTTTTTTTTTTTTTTTTTTTTGGTACCAGGGATCAAACTTGGGAAGGCAGGCACTGGAACCACTGAGCTAAATCCCCGGCCCTTCAGGCTGTGTTGTGTGAGGTTCAGGAAGCCTTGGCCAGGGGCCATAGGGTGCCTGCTCACTCCCTCACCCATCTGTCTCAGCTCATCCCCCAGAAACCCCCATACCTCCAGTCCTCCTGCAGTTAAAAAGAGTGTGTGTGTGTGTGTGCGCGCGTGCGCGTGCGCTCGCTCTGGTGGAGATTCGAGGGTGCTTATGGTGGTACCCAGGGGGCTTTTATACATTTTCTTCTTAGTAATAAAGACAAGCAGTAGTCCTTAAAAACAATTCAGAAAATGTCCGTTGCATACACTTGCAGTGTTTCCTTCAGGCCCTTTCTCTGCCAGCACATGTCCATTACACTCACCTGTCTGGAGAGCCGAGTTTGCATGGGGCTGGTAGCTTGGGAGCAGCTAGGGCACTTGATGTGAGCTGGATGTGTGCTGTGCTCCGAGAGAACTTCAAGCCCCCACAGCTGGGGAGAGGAAGGGAATGCTTCACCTTGCTGGAGCTCCTGTCCAGGGTGGGAGGAAGGACAAGACAAAGCCAAGAGGCTGGGGCTGCAGGGAGCTGGAGCCCCAGGCTAGGCACCAGCTGTGTCTAAAAATGTGTCCCTGGGCCGGGGATGTAGCTCAGTGGTTTTGCTGCCTGCTGTGCAAGTGCAAGGACCCGAGTTCAATCCCCGGTACCAAAAAAAAGTGTGTCCCTGAATTCCCCAAGGCCCATGGGCTCACTGGGGCTTTTGTAGAGGGAGACGGGGCCATCGCTCACTGGGGCTGCCTGAAAGCCCTGGAACTGCTGTGGAGGTGGGGCGCCTTCTCCTCTCAGCACCTACCATCGGAGAGGCTTCCCGAGGGGAGTCCTAGGTGCTGGAGGGACCCTGAGAAGAATTCTGGGTCCAGGAGCTCAGACCAGTGTATGCTTCAGCCTTGATGAAATGAGCATTTCCCTGGGGCCCTGTTAGGGCTGCGATGCACAAGCGTGCGCACACACACACACACACCAGAAACTTGGATGAGAAAAGAAGGCCCTTCCCTGTGGGACTACCCAGCGTCTAGCTCCTCTGGCCCCTGGCCCTCACACAGGCCCCCTTAGATAATCTTATTCATCTCTCTTTTTTTAATTGTAGTAAAAAAAAAAAACACCAAACAAAATTTCCCTTTTTTTTTTTTTTTTTTTGGTACTGGAGATCGAACTCGGGTCCTTTCGCTTACGCAGCAGGTGGCAAAACCACTGAGCTAAATCCCCAGCCCAAAATTTCCCATTTTAACCAGTTTTATTGTGTGCTAAGCGTATTCATAGTATTGTGCAACAGATCCTCGGAAGTTGGTCATCTTCCCCAACATACCCATTAAACACTGACCCCTCCCCCTCTCCCAGTCCCAGTATTCGACTACATAAAGATACATAAGGGTTACTCAGATTCCGGCAGTTGTACAATCTTGTCTTTGTGTGACTGGTGTGACCGCCTCTACATTAACCATCATGCCCTTAAGATTCATCCATGTCATCACATGTGACAAGAGTTCTTTCATTGTTAAAGCTGAGTAGTATTCCATTGTACAGGTAAACCACACTTTGTTTATCCTTTCCTCAGCTGATGGGCACTTAAGTTGCTTCCACTTCTTGTTTATTGTGAATAGTGTGGCTGTGAACATTGGAATGCAAATCTCTCCAAGACCCTGCTCTGTTTTTTTGGAAGGTACCCAAAGGTGGGATTGCTAGGTCATACGGCAGTTCTCTTTTTGCTTTTTTAAGGAGCTGCCATCTGCTTTTCATTGTAGTTACACACTTCCAATCCCGCTCGCAGAGCACTGCACGAGGGCTCCAGTCTGCACACCCCTTGCCAACACTTATTTGCTGTTTGTTGGTTTGCTTTTTTTCCTAATAGCCATCCTAATGGATGTGAGGTGCCACCTCACTGCGGCTTTGATTCACACCCTTGCTCTTTAGCAGTAGCGCAGCAGTGCTGGAATTGCCATTAGAGACTGTCTGGCCCCAGGATGGACCACTTTGGCCAGCAGTGTGAGAACCTGCTAACTTGTCCGCGGTCCCCGGCTGGTCGACATGAGGAGTCTGTTAGAAATAGCATGAGGCCCTTCCCTACGTCCCTAGTAGGAAGGAACCCTGGGGCTCTCAGTCCACTGCCCTGGCTCATGACAGCACTGTGCCTCCCTACCAAGCTGCCCACATCCGCCCAGATCCAGCCCCTCCCTCCTCTCCAAACCTGGAGGCTTTCCATTCTTAAAACAAATAAAGAGGGAAAAAGGAAACTACACTGCCCATCAGGGCCGGGGAAACTGTACAATCCCCGCCTTTTTTCAAGTCCTCAGTTTCCACTATGACTAAAGAGGCTTTCAAATAGCCAATCCTGGCTCCTGCATTTTTCCCTCTTATCATTAACTAGTACGTCTGTTTCCTCGTGTACAGATACTAGAGCCCTCATCTTCAGGCCAGGGATCTTCCCGTAGGGGTGCACTTGCTTGTGCTAGCTGAGGGGCTGGGGGAAGGTATGTGAGTTGAGAGGGTGGAGAGGAGAAACAAAAAGCCGCTTGCAGACCAGGCCTTTTCCAGCCTGCAACAGTCTGGATTCAGAGCCTGGTCAGGAGAGCGAGTAGCTGAGGCCCAAAGCCTGTGCAGATAGAAACCAAACAAAGGCTCTAATCTCCCAGCCCCAGCCCTGTGGAGCCCTGCTCTCTGCAGCTGAGACAACACCACCCAAGGCCGAGGCCACAGAGGAACTGGACTAGAGGCGGGGGACTGGGGGTGTGATGTGAAGGGGAATTGCAGAGGAGTTCTGGGGCACAGGCCAGCCTGAGGTGGCTCATCGAGAGCCAGGCTAGAGGTTTCCCCTGTTCTAGGGCCAGGAAGGGTGGCTGTGTTGTTTGGAAACCATAGGCTTGCTTTGCTCCCCAGGCCCTTGGAGAGGAGGCTGGTGTGCTCACCCCCTGCTGATCCGTTTCCTCCTTGAGCCCCTGACCCCATGCTGTCCAGCCAGTCCCAATGCCAGCCCCTTGGGGCACTGAGATTCCTGGGCTCTGTTTTCACCTTGTAGCACTGGGAGGTCTTCCAGAAGGTGACTGAGGTCTTCATCCTGGTGCCAGCGCTGCTGGGGCTCAAGGGGAACCTGGAAATGACTCTGGCGTCGAGGCTGTCCACCGCAGTGAGTGTCCTGGCTGGGAGGAGGGGCCACAGAGAGGACTCCAGGCTGCGCAGAGCCAGCAACGAGGAGATGGCCACTCAACTTCCCAGGCCTGCCTGGAGTGCAGGGCCGAAGTGAGGGGAGAGCCCGCTGGGCAGGTGTTGGGAGATCCCAGGCTGGGCGACCTGCTCCTGGGCAGGGGCTCCCTGCCCAAAGAGGTTCCCAGGCTCCGTTTCTGGACGTCCCAGCCGTCCCTGGATGCCTGCCCCGACCCCTGCTTCGAAACCTGCCTCGTGACTGTTTGTGCAGCTTTGACAGGCAGGCATCATGCTGGTCCCTCCACCGGCACAGGTGGGGGCCTCCTCTGATCTCCAGCCCTACTCTGCAGCTGGGCCGGAGCAGAGCCAGGCCTCGCAGCCCCTCCCAGCCGCTCGCATTCCCCATGGCAGCTTGTGCCTTAAGGGAATGGACGGGGAGGGGCTGCTCACCAGTCCCACCTCTTACAGTTCCTCAGATCCGCCATGCCCTTGCAGGGACTGACCCAGATGCAGGGCCCGTGGAGTGGGAGGTGGGGGTGGTAAAACTCAAGAGGGCAAAGATGTTCCTGCAGGGCCCAGTCTGGAGAGGGGACAACCGGCCTGACCCACCCCAGTGTGCTCTACCCTGTTCCTGTCCGTGCCACCCCTCCTCCCCAGATACTCTCCAACCTGGGCCCACCACTGACCTTTCCTTCCCTAGGATGGCAAGCCGGGTTCAGGGCCAGAGCTTGGGTTGTTCTGACGCACAGGAGTGGGGTGCCCAGATAGCCAAGGCAAAGGGTGGACTCTGCTGCCTCCCCTGCATCCTGGGAGGAAGAGATGCAGCCGCCTTGGGAGCTTCCTTCCTACCGCCTTGCAGCTGCAGGAGCTCAGACTCTAGCTCCTTCTCCCTCACCCTGGGCCCAACCCTACCTCACTGTTTTAGAACTTTCATGTTCGGTTCCCTGAGTCTTAGGCCACATGTGCTGCCTCTTCATCCAGGCAAGGATCTAACGGTTTAGCCCCAGCCCTTTTGTGGCCTGGAGCTCCAGCCCCTCACGCTTCCTCTCCCAGGCCAACATTGGACAAATGGATACACCCAAGGAGCTCTGGCGGATGATCACTGGGAACATGGCTCTCATCCAGGTAAGGCGGCAGGATGGGTGGACCCAGCTTCCCCCATAGTCAGGATCTCTGAAAGGCTAATCCAGGTCTGAGTGAATCTCCTGCAAAATAGCTCTGGGAGGCTTAATGGCTAAGATGTCCCGCTCTAGGCCCCAGGTGGGGAGAAGTCTTTGGGCCCTCATAGATCCTGGCAGTAGGAGCAGACTCAAGAGTGCTGAGATGTCCTCAACTATTGTCCCATCTCCCCAGGAGGCCACCCAGGTCCCAGATTGGGCGTCTTCCCACTAGAGTCCCAGGTCCTGACTCTGACCCCGCCCCTAGAACACTGCTCATTCAGCCAGTAATGTGTCCTGGGCTCCCGCAGGGTGTACTGCCCAGTACTAGCGTCTGGTGTGAAACTAAATAAACAGAGACATCCTTCCAGCCCGAGAGAGCGGGACAGTCCTGTCCAGCCTGACTGGCAGGGCTGCTGAGGGCTCAGTGACCTCAGCTAAGAAGCTCTGCTCCTGGGCTCTGCACATCACCATGCCTCTCCTCAGGTGCAGGCCACAGTTGTGGGCTTCCTGGCATCCATTGCCGCCGTCATCTTTGGCTGGATCCCTGATGGCCACTTCAGTATCCCACATGCCCTCCTGCTGTGTGCCAGCAGTGTGGCCACAGCCTTCATTGCCTCCCTGGTGCTGGGTAAGGAAGGGAAGGGGCCCTAGGGTAAGGAGGGCTGCCCTGAAGGTGTGGACCGTGCCTGGCCCACCCTCCGCTTCTCTCCAGGTATGATCATGATTGGAGTCATCATTGGCTCTCGAAAGATTGGGATCAACCCGGACAATGTGGCCACACCCATCGCTGCCAGCCTGGGCGACCTCATCACCTTGGCGCTGCTCTCAGGCATCAGCTGGGGACTCTACTTGGAACTAAGTGAGGCTGCAGCCACCAGGAGTGGCTTGGGTGGACTCCGGGTGGAACTGGGAGAGACAGTAGTCATTCTGCAAATGTGCGAGGATGTTTTACTATGTCCTTAACCATTTGCCTTGAACAGTTTGTCCTCACAGCTGCTCTTAGAGGGGAGAGGCTAGGTACTGATTTCAAATCCATGCCAGCAGCAGGGTTCTGGGAGAGTTTCCTGCACACATCCTTGCTTGTCCTGTGGATCTTGCTTCTCTTGGAGGGGTGAGGCAGAACGGGAAAGGAAAGGAACTGGGCACTGGAATCTGCAAACTAACGAAGGGGTGGGAGATGGCGATTCCTGGGGTCAAACCAAGAGACAGTCCAGTCTCTGCCCCTAGTAAGTTTAGTGCCTGGGTAGCTCTCTCTACCTTGGGTTCCTCCCCTCCAAAGTGCACGTGGCCGCCCCCATCTACCTCCTTGGCCTACAGCAACAATCAAATGAGGCAGTGCGCTGACAGGCATTTAGCGGAGTGTCGCTGTCGGTCTGCTGGGACATTCTGAGGCTGAGCCAGGGAAGTTGGCGCAGGGAGGCACAGTGTTCATCTCCTCCTGGTCCTTTCCTCTCAGATCACTGGCGATACATCTACCCCCTGGTGTGTGCCATCTTTCTGGCCCTACTGCCTGTCTGGGTGGTGCTGGCACGACGAAGCCCAGCCACGAGGGAGGTGTTGTATTCAGGCTGGGAGCCCGTCATCATTGCCATGGCCATCAGCAGGTAGGCTGGGCCCCGAGTATGTACCCTGCCTCACTCCCACCCTGCCACAGACTCTGGAGGGGCCAGAGCAGCCACTAGTAGTGCGTCTAATAGTGTGTCAGGCACATGTCCTTCTGTTGCAAGTGATAGGAACTATCTGAATTGGGTTTCATTTCAAGAAGAATGTATTGGCCTAGGGAACTAAAAAAGCACAGCTGGATCCAGGGGTATATACACTGTCATCAGGGCCCCAGACTCACCATTTCTCTCCTCTGCTTTTCTCTATGGTGGCCAACAGCCCTGGCTCATACTTTGCTGACTTCCCAATTCCAGTGAGATAGAGGGATTCTTTCACCACCAGGTCCACAAAGTCTCAGAATAGAATTTCATTGGTTCTCATCTGGTCACATGTCAGTCCCTGAACCAATCACTGTGGCCTTGGCCATGCAGTAGTCTTAATTGGGTAGTCTAGAGCCTAGCTGTCATTGAAGCAGTGTCATCTGGACCACAGTGACTTAGTTTAAGAGAGGTGGTTCCCTGAGGAGGAGCTCAGTGCTGGTAGCAGAAAGGGAAATGAACGCCAAAGGGACAGTGCCATAGGTCATCATGGGCAGGGAGTCCTATGGGCATCTCCTCGAGCCAAGCTGGAAGGCAAGCACAGGAAGAGGCTGCCTAACCTGGCACCATCAGCTGGCCCTGGCATCACTTTGCCAAGTCAAGAGGTTATGAGCAGCAGCTGCCTCGGCAAAGGACTGAAAAATGAGGAAGCCACCAGGCCTCCCTTTGTCCCCAAGACTGGATGGGTCTGTGCCTCTCATTCCAAAGACCAGAGCAGAACCCTTCAGTGATCTTTGTGTCATTTTGTCTTTGTATCTCTAGCGTGGGAGGCCTCATCTTAGACAAGACTGTCTCGGACCCCAACTTTGCAGGGATGGCTGTCTTCACACCTGTGATTAATGGTATAAGATCCTGGCACCAGGGGAAGAGTCGGGGGAGAGGACTTGGGCTGGTTTCTGCTTCCGCTGGGTTCCCGCAGGCAGGAGAATATAGCTCAGAGCTCAAGATTTCCATGAAGGGAATGCTCACAAGGTGGGAGCAGGGTAAAAGGACTGAAAAGCAATGTGAGGTACCCAGATATTAGCAACGATGGGAACTTCTAGTCCTTAAGGGCCAGGGGACCTGCGAACTATGTTGCAGAAGCCCAGCGAAAGCTCACCTCTGCCCTCAGCAGGGGCAGGGCAGGCCCTGACCACTCTCTCCCAGGCTCTAATCACCTGCTGCTGCCTCCCATTGCATAGACCTGAATAGAAGCACCCAGCAAGGAGGCAGGGGATGTGGCTTGGAGAAGTTGGGCTCCCAGGCTCAGGGCAAGGCTGAGCAGAGCAGGAAGTAGGCAGAGTAACTGCCACAGTTCCAGAGAGAGGAGTTTGGAGCTCAAACCTACTACTGCAAACTGTTTACCAGAACCAGCACAGAGCATTGGGTGCCTAAGGGCCAGAGTAGTGGAGCAGATGAGGATGGCAGGGCCTCGTCCCCTGTACTGTTCTCACGTGGTAACGGTAGAGTTGGCAGCTCTGAGCCTGCAGATCCAGCGGGCCAGTGCAGCTGAGTCTCAGCGAGACCTGTGCCTTAAGAGCCAGGGACCCAAGCTCATGGCCCGTGTCCATACTGGCACTCTCATAGTCATGCCATGGGAAGGAAGACAGGAGCCTGGACAACTCCTTTCTCAATGTCTCATTCTTCCCTTGGGGACTTGAGACTTGGCCTAAATGAAAACAGGATAGTGGATCTAAGACAAGACAGCAGGAGATCACCCCCCACCACCACCACCAACTCCTCGCTGCCCTGAGTCTAAGCCCTCTGTGTCTCTGCAGGTGTTGGGGGAAATCTGGTGGCGGTGCAGGCCAGCCGCATCTCCACCTTCCTGCACATGAATGGGATGCCCGGGGAGAACTCTGAGCAAGCTCCTCGCCGCTGCCCCAGCCCTTGCACCACTTTCTTCAGTCCTGGTAACGACAGGTTCTCAGCCTCCCCACATCTCTTTCGCAGCCCTGGAGGGAAAAAACAGCTGGGGCCTGGGTCTGGAGTTCTCCTGGGCTCTACCAGCTGCTCCAGATGGTGGAACCCAGGCTGGAAAGTTGTCTTTTCCCGGATGCCCTGGTAGTGGGGAGCAGGGATGGAAAAACAGGGACAGTGGGATGTCTGCAGCCCCAGAACATGGCGCGGGCCCTCCTAACCGTGACCTTCTTGGGCCAGGACCCCGCTCCCTGTCCCTGGCCTCCTCACACTCTGTCCCCCAACCCCAGATGTGAATTCCCGCTCGGCCCGGGTCCTCTTCCTTCTCGTGGTCCCAGGACACCTGGTGTTCCTCTACACCATCAGCTGCATGCAGGGTGGGCATACCACCCTCACCCTCATCTTCATCATCTTCTACATGACAGCTGCACTGCTCCAGGTATGAGCCAGCTCTGGGCGGGTGGGCACGGGGAGGGGTTCAGGCTGCCCTACGAGGATGAGAGAGGAGCCCCAGGCTTGGCCATTAGACGCCGTGCCACCTCTCTCCCTGGGTCTGGGCGGCCAATGAAAACTGGACAGAGCTCAAGAGAACAGGCGGTGTGTGGCTCCAGCAGACTCACTAACATGATATGTGACTCTGGTCCAGTGCTCTCTTCTCTGAGCCTCAGTGATACATCTGCAAATTGAGAGGAATGGACCAGAGGTGGTAGTTCAAACAGATGGTAGTAGGATGCCCACAGGTGGGCTTTAGCGACCATCTTTGGCTCTGCTTAGTGTGCTGGGCTTCATTTAAGAAAAGGGTTCCATGACGAAAAGACATCAGAACCACTGCACTAGATAATCCATCCACCCTATTACTACTTTTTATTTAGCTGGTCTTCTATTTTTTTTGGGGGGATGATTTTTCTGAGGCAGAATTTCCCTTTGTAGTGCAGGCTGGCCCTGAACTCACTATGTAGCCCAGGCTGGGCTCGACCTCACAGTAATCCTCCTCCCTCAGCCTCTCTAGTGCTGGGATTACAGGCATGCACCACCACGCCCAGCTTAGCTCATCTCCTGTTGATAAACCTTTATCCCTCCGGGCCCCACCCCCAACTACAGAATGGTTGTGTGTTAGGAATCGCAGCAAGGGCTGGCTGAGAACAACCATATGCTGTTGCCTAGCAGCACTTACCCAAGTTGCCCGGCTCCCTTGCAGGTGCGGTCAAGTGCAGCCCTATGGGGGGGGGGAGGGGCCGGATGCCGAGGGTCCGTAGTGCAGGTTTTCAGCTTATCCCTTGGCCTAGGTTGAAAGAAGCCTTGGCTCCATTGCCTGCCATGAGCGCCCAAGGGGACACTGGCCACCACCATCTCCTCTAGACCTGTGGAGGAGCGGAGCGTGACACTCAGTCCCCTGGAAAGTTCTTCCCGATCCCTTTGCCGATCCCTTTGCCGCTGCCGCCTCCCAGCCTCGCACCTGGGGCTGCTCAGGAGACTAAATTCGAGGACAGCTGCTGCCATTCCCGTCCTGGGGTGCATCTCGAGGGGCCTCTGGCCACACTCTGCTTTGGGGACTCTTCTGCTGCTGCTAGAAAGAGAGTAAACTGGGCAGGGGGTCTTACTTTACCCAGGGCCAGGCCACAGGAGTGCAAGGCAGCTGTATGCAGGCCAGGGGAGTGTGAGGGGGCTGGGGCTGTGACCCCTGACTTCCTTGGAGAGAGGACAGGAGAGCGGCCAAGTTAGCCTAAAAATAGGTATCCACTGTGGCTCTGGCTCTTAAGAGCTCTGGTCCTGCATCTGGGTCCCTTAGGGCAGAATTTCCATACTAGCTCAGTGTTCCCGCCGCCTGCCTCGCAAGCGCAAGGCCCTGAGTTCCATCCCCAGTACCAAAACAAAAGAATTTCCATACTGCAGTATTTTCACAGTAGAGTCAGGAGTAAAACTTCCCGCCTAGCATGGTGGCACACACTTGTAATCCCAGCTGCTTGGGAAGTTGAGGCAGGAGGATCTGAGGTTCAAGGCCAGGCTGGGCAACTTAACAAAGACCCTATCTTAAAAACAAACAAACAAATAAAACCTCCTGGATGACTGATGACTGTGTTGGGACTTAAACTTTAGAAACCATTTCATTCTCACACAGACATAGTCATTTAGACACAGGCCTACGCCACCGCAGAATTCTGGATCAGGTGTACCATCAATTCCAAAGCATAAATCTTCTTAAAATCCAAGTTCTGACTCAGGCAGTGGAGCACGGAGCCTGCATGTCTGCATTTCTGACAACCCCCCAGCTATAGTTAATGCTGCTGGTCCTGGTCAAGGTCCTTCCCGTTAGCCAGATTATGTCCAGATCCTTCTTAATTATCTGTAGGAGTAGAAGCTAAGCAAGGGCACTGATTAAAAAAGAAAAAAATCAAGCAGCAAACAATCCTAAATGTATTTTGAATTGCTATGCATTGTCAGCACAGCAGACAATTTATTTTGCTAGGACAAATGTTAAACTTGCATTCTTTGACAGCAGCAGAATGGAAGGGTCAAGAGAAAGCCAGCTCACTCAGACAACTGTTCTACAGCAGCCTCAAACAGTCTCCTCATCCCACTCTTCCCAGCAAATAAAGCTCTGTAGGAAAAGCTGAATCCAAATGCCAGTCCCCTACCAGGATCCTGGGGAGGCCAACCTGGCAGGAATTGGAGTGACCCAGAATTAAAAACGAGAATGCTAAATTCCTGCGAGGGAGGATTTAGATTAGGAAAATTTGGGAGCAGACTATCATGCTGAGATGAGTGACCCCACCGGTAGCAACTTCTTCCTCTCCAAGGAGCTCTCGATCTTCCTGTTGGTAACTGTAGGGTGGAAGAGGGAGGCTGGCAGGCTGAGAAGGTAAGCTGTCCCAGCCCAGGGACGTGGCTGGCCAAGCCTTGTGATGCACAGAATGGTCCCACCGTGTGGCCTCTGGCTCCCCCTGGAGAGAGGCGATGGCTACAGCTGGGGCTCTGTCTCCAGGTGCTGATCCTCCTGTACATCGCAGACTGGATGGTGCACTGGATGTGGGGCCGAGGCCTGGACCCAGACAACTTCTCCATCCCGTACTTGACTGCTCTGGGGGACCTGCTTGGCACTGGGCTCCTGGCACTCAGCTTCCATGTCCTCTGGCTCATCGGGGACCGAGACACGGATGTCGGGGACTAGCTTGGCCACTCAACCTTTCCCCCATCCCTCTGCACTTTCTATTTGAATATTTTCTTTGTTCCCCATCCCTACTCCACCACACACTCCCACATCTTTCGAGGACTTCACTTTGATACCAAATTCTCATTATTTTCAATGGGAATTTTTATACATTGAGCCAAGTTTGGATAGCAAGAATTCAGGAAGGACAGATGGACTGAGATAAGCAGTACGAGTAGATTTCTGAGATAATCACCAAGTGCAATTTCATGGTGGGTGCCTCCACGTGAGGTGGATTGGGGCGGGGGGTTCTGTCTGAGATCTGGGGACATTTGGTTTAGCTTTAGCAACCTCAGTCTTGGCCCTAATGAGAAATACTTTATGAGTAGGCTGTGGTTATTTGGTTTTGTGGTTTTCTTTGTTCTTTTTTTTAGTGTTGAGCAGAGGAATAAGTAACACTCCCCCCACACACACATACACACACGCATTTGTAGAAATGGACCAACTTCAGAGCACTGGGCAGAGACGAGGCCCCTGAATCCCCGCTCTCTTCTCTGCCTTCTGGACCGAGTCCCTGCTGCTCTCAGAGGGAGATGGACCGGCTTCCGCTCATGTACCTGCCTCTCCTGATTTCCTGGTCAGCATCACCAACCTCCTTCTGATTGTCTTCCACTGGAAGGTCACATCCAGGAAGTAGTGAGCAGTGGCCTGGTCTCCCGGTTGATTCATGTCCAGCCGTAGGTTTCCCAAGATCCCTCTGCTCCTTGGGATTTTGTCTCTGTTCAGACCTCTCTCCTTGTCTCTAGCACTCCCCTCCCCAAGTGGGGTTCTGAGATTAGGGACAGAGGAAGGGTACGTGGAGAACGACCTGGAGGTTGAGGGCAACCAGGGATGTTTTGTTGCTGCTGTTTTTCCTGAGGACATAATCACGTGATCACCTTGGCCTCCATCGCTTCCTACTCATTCTGCCATGCCAAGAGGGCAGGTATCCTGTCCCTTGGCTCCTGCCCTCCGATGTTCATTATTCATTCATGCAGAAACCGCAGCCTCCCCAAGATAAGCCCTTCTGCAGGCCTGGTCTGGAACCATTGAGTATTAAGTATGGGGTGCCCAGTATGTGTTAGGTATTGTGCCAGGCACTGAGTGACCAGGGTAGGGGAATCACAGTGCTAACCTCACCTCAATCCCCAGCTTCCAGAGGCCACGTACCCCTTTCAGTCTGGCAGAGAAAGTTCCCTCCTGTCAGGTACTTGTCTTTGTTTCGCCAAACCAGGTTCGGCCTCATTCTTCCTCCAGACCCCAGCTCTGCAATGCTGACCACAGCTCAGACCACCAGCCCCACTGCTCAACCCCACAATACCCCTCCTCCCCTCCCCTCCCCTCCCCTTCCCTCCACCTCTGCTCATCACACACCCGGAAGAGGATTCGGCATGAGCATGCCGGACTTCAGCTGGCTGCTCCTTCTCTCTGCCTACCGCAAAACTGGGAGAAGCTAGAGCCTCTACCTCTTCCCCACACATTGCTCGGAACGGCCCAGAGAGCTAGCCACACTCGGACGGGCAAACGCAGGCCTTGGGCTGTCTGAAGCTTCCTGTGAGCCCTCTCTCTGTACCCTAAGGGCCGCCCCCAAGGGGAGGTTTGAGCGGTGGCCCTGTTTCTGCCAGCACCATGCCTTATCCAGGAACTTGCCCTAGACTGCCAGTGTCCTTTCTCTCCATCTCCTCCCAGGCCACCTTCTGGAATCATAGAGCCTTAGAATTGGAAGGGATCCTAGAGGTTACCTAATTGGAGTTGTGTCCCGCAGAGTGCATTGACACCAGCCTGAGCTTGTTTCTGCTTCAGCCTCCTTTTGCCTTTCCCTCCACCTCAGAACACACTTGCACACAGACTCTTGTGCAGGCCTCCAGCCCTGAGGCTGTGGCCCAAGTTCTCCAGCCCCTCACCCTTTCCTGTTTCGAGTTCAGCCGGGCTGTCCTGGAGTGCTCTGGAGCACCCGTCCTCCTTTGCCCAGAAAGAGAAGTGGGTACACCCTGACTGACCTTGGAGTATTGAGCAGAGGAGAACTATGGGGTGAGAGGGAAGGAAAATGAAGATGACTTCAATGGATGGTCCATTTCTCTCCCCCTGACTGTACCAACTGCATGTACTTTTGGCCTGGCTGCAAGGAGCAAAATTGGTTTACTCTTGTATCCTTCAAAAGTTACAGAACTGTGTCTTAAGAGAATTATTTATAGTTACTATAACTGAATTGACAAATGTCAACTTAACTGATAAATTATATTTGGTAAAATAAAGAGGATGTTTATTTAGATGGTTGGTGTTCCTGTGTATCTCATCAAAAAGCAGCTTCAAGCCAAGCAGGCTGGCACATGCCTATAATTCCAGCACTGGAAGGCTGAGACAGGAGGATCCCAAGTTCCACCCAGCCTGGACAATTTACCAAGACCCTGTCTCAAAAAGGAATGGGTAGGCAGGCATGATGGCATATACCTGTAATCCCAGCACTCAGGAGGCTGAGGCAGAAGGATCACAGAGTCCTAGGCCAGCCTGGGCTACATAGCGAGTTCAAGACTAGCCTGATCTACATAGTGATACCTTGTCTCAAATAAAAAGGGATGAGGATGTAGCTCAGTGCAATGGCTTCAATCCACAGTTCAAAAAAAAGCTTTAGCTATTTTTTTAGTAGTCCTACCGCCTCCATGTTGAGTAGAAAGGGGTCTAAGTGTGATAAGCAATAAAACATCAATCGACATAGAGATTGCTTGATAGAAGACTTCAGTCATGGAGAAAGAATGGTACTGAACTCTGGGACATTCCAGAAGCCAAATGCAGGGTCCTTGCTCTCAAAGAAATTACACTGTGGTTTCCCTACACTTAGCTTCTTTTTGTCCTAAGAGTGGGAGCATCCATGGGTTAAGATCCCTTCCCTGCAAAGGTTTACAATTAGGCAGGTCAAATAATAGCTGTTATTTGTTGAATATTTCCTATATGACCAGGGTGCTCAACCCTGTAAGCCATTAGAAATTACAGTTCACAGGGCCGGGGATTTAGCTTCAGCAGCACACCTGCCTTGCAAGTGCAAGGTCCTGAGTTTGATCTCTAATAACAACAAAAAAAAAAGAAATTACAATTCACGACAGAGGGTCTGGGTTCAAATTTGACTCTTCTACCTGTATTTGAATGACCTTAGACAAATCACTGAACCTTTCTAGGGCCTGTTTTCTCATCTGTACTCATTCCTGTTTTACAGGATAATTATGAGACTTTGATGAGGTAATATACATAAAAGTACTAAGCTCTATGCCTGGTACTACTGTGCCCAAAAGTACTAATCAATATTAAAGTAGGTATATTAGCTTTCCATTACTATATCCAAATGCCTGAGCTTTTCAATTTATAAAGGTTTATTTGGCTCACATTTCAGAGGGTTCAGTCCATAGTGGGTGGGTTTCATTGCTTTTGAGCCCATGGTAAAGCAGAATATCATGGCAGTGAGTACATGGTGGAGAAAAATGCTCACCTCACGGCAACTGAGAAGCAGAGACCACCATTCCACAGTCCACGTCAAGGACATGTCCCCAGTCACCTAAAGCCTCCCATCAGGCCCATCTCTTAATAGTTTGCACCACCTCCAGTAGCACTGGAGGCTGGAGCCTAGGCGACATCCATCCATTCCCGCCGGTCAGACGGAAGGTGGTGAAGAGAGCAGCAGATGGAAAGGGCTCCGAGTCAAGTCTCAGGGTCAGCGAGTCGGTCCACTTGGAGGATGCTGAGAAGAATGGTATGAGCCTGGCAGTGGATGGGAGGAGAAAGAGCCCTCCGCAGAGAGGACCATGAGCTAAGCAAGGAAGTGCGCGTCCCCAGGCGCTTCTGGCAACTGCCAATTGATCCATCATTCCCTAGAGCCTGGAGTGCAGGACACAGGACGGGATCACACAACCTTAGGAGACATACTTATGGGCTGGGGATTTAGCTCAGTGGTTCTGCCGTCTGCCTCGAAAGCACAAGGTCCCAAGTTCGATCCCTGGTACCCCCCACCCCAAAAAAGACACGCTTGTGACAAAGCAATTTTTATATTTTTATATATTTTTTAAAATACTAGTATATGTCTGTGACATAATAATTACACTTGTTTGGGGGAATATATATATTTATCACATACTGATCATTTTAACCTCTTCTCCCTCCCCTCCTTCCCCAGAAAACCTGTCGTCTCCCAGTTTCCTACCATCTCTCCTTTACCTTGCCCCTTAAATTATTTATATTTTGGGTTTCTCTGAGGCAATTTTTCTGAGACAGCAGATACAGAAAGGTAGAATTAATGCAGCCCCACCCAGGTCTGTCTGACACCTCAGCTTCTGTTGGGAACCGCTGCCCACGTAAGACACCCTCCCTGCAGGGTACTGCCCAACAGTGCAGGGCATAGGCTGTGTACTGAGCACTAGCTAATCTCAGAAATCAGCCTTCGTAACAGCCCTGGGCTCTAGGACTAACTCTTCAAAGCAACCATATGTTAATGTCTATTAAGAGAAAGAGAATTGCTTGTTAATTATTTTATATCATGTTTTATTATACAATCTACTTTTTGTTTTGGTTTGGTTGGTTTGTTTGTTGGTTGGTACTGGGGATAGAACTTGGGACATCGTGCTTTCGAGGCAGGCACCAGAACCACTGAGCTAAATCCTCAGCCTGGTTTTTGGTTTTTTGAGACAGGGTCTCACTGTGTAGCCCAGGCTGGCCTTGAACTGGTGGCAATCCTCTTGCCTCAGCCTCCTGAGTGCTAGGACTATAGGCATCCACCACCACCCCGCTATACTGTTTACTTCTGAATAAGTCTTATTTACAACTTCAATATTATCTCTAATAACTATGGAAAAGATAATACTACCATTTTACAAGGGAGAAACTGACATTCAGAGAGGTTAATATCTTGCACAAGGTCCTAAATTGAACCCAGTGCTCCTTACCATGCCCAGAGCCAAACAAAATGGCTAGCCAGGCTACCTTTTACAGTATAAGGAACACAAAACTCAGCTGGAATTATTGCTTTTAAAACGGTGACCTGCTATCTCAGTTTTACTTGTGAAACACTTGACTGTAAAATGTTGTCTCCTGAAATAGTGTCCCACAATGGACATTTTCGAGCGCCAGCCTATCTCTGATGATATTTTTGCAACATAATGACAGACAGTACTTCCAACCCTGAGACCAGGCAGCTGGCATTCTCCTGAAGTTAGTGTCTCCTCCAGCTAAAATTCAGAAACTGCGTAATCCGCAGAGCACGGCACTGTATTTCATTATATTATCTAAAGATCAAATCTTTCATTTAGCTCCCAAGGAAATGTCTCATTTGTAAGATTTTTTTTTTTAAAGCACTAAAGAGAAAACAAATGACAGAAAAGTGAGGACAGTTTGGGCAACCAGAAAAAAAAAATGTTTAAACATAATTTGACTTTAGGGCTATATTTATGTTTTTTTAATTTATGTTTATTTAAACATGAATGACTAATACTATCTAACTATTGGTGTTTTTTTTTAAAGTTAAATTGTAGGAAAACTAAGTCCAAATAAATTGGAATGCTAGGTCATACTCATATTCATAGGGTATGAATTTCTCATTTTGCAGTGTGTTCTATGGTTAAGTGAAGGAATATTGCACAATTAGGGAACATTGCTTTAAAAGAGCTCCAGACTGGCCTGCCCAGCTCGCTCACGTTTATCTGTCCTTGACTTTGACACAAATCATCACATATGAAGCCAGGCATGGTGGCGCATGCCTGTAATCCCAGCACTCGGGAGGCTGAGACAGGAGGAGGATCCTGAAAGTTCGAGGCCAGCCTGGGCTACATAGTGAGTTCAGGGCCAGCCTGCACTACAAAGGGAGACCCTGCCTCAAAAAACAAAACAAAACAGGGCCAGGGACTTAGTCCAGTGGTTCTGGCACCTGCCTTGCTATCGAAAGGTCCCAAGTTTGATCCCTGGTACCAAAAAAAAACAAAAGCAAATCATCACATATGTAATTTTTAAGCATTTTTCCTCAGTCGGTGACTAGTTCACAAATCATTCAGAAATGAAGTTTCTGGTTTTCAGGAGTTAGAAAGTCATGTGAAAAAAGAAACTAACCAGGCTGGAGATTTAGCTCAGTGGCGCCGCCTGCCTCGAAAGTGCAAGGTCCTGAGTTTGATCCCCAGTACAAAAAAAAAAAAAGAGAGAGAGAAACTAACTTTTCTTTCTCAGTACTGGAGGTTGAACCCAGAGCCTTTGCATGGAACCACATCCCCAGCTCTTTTTTAATTTTTTATTTTGAGACAGGGTCTTTCTAAGTCACTAAATTGCCCCTCCTGCCACAAGCTCCCAAAGTGCTGGTATTTCAGACATGGGCCACTGCATCAGGCTGAGAAACTAAGTCTTTAAGAGGATAACTGACCTCCCCTGGTGGCAAAGACAGAATATTGACTATGGCCTCCTGAGCAGCAGCCCAAACACCAAACTGAAAGTTCAGGAAGGTGGAGGAAGATGTCACCACTGCCCAAGGTACCCTTGAGAGAACCACTCCCAAGCCAAGAGTGGAGCATTGGTCTTTCTCCCTGTAGCATCCACACTGCAGAAGACAGAACAATCATCGCATCCCACGCACTCCTGCTTCTCCATTCCGTGTCTCTCACTTGGCCTAGCATCTGGTGATACTTTTCCTGCAGCAGGGTCAGAGCTGGCAGCCAGAATCCTCTGGGATGCACCTGGGCCACCTAGAATTCCCCTCCTCTTCTGGCCAGATACCACTCCCAGGCTGCCTTCTCCAGCCAGGGCATATTCTTACTGTTTTTTCTTTAGTAAGCAAGGGCCCTGTCATCCACTTTTGGAATGAAGAAACCCAGAAAACATGCAGAGGATGCTGTACTCTTCTGGCATGTCTCCCTAGTCCCCACACATAGCTTAATGTTTTAAAATAGTAATAATCAGATGTAGACAAATATTAGGTTCCTAGCTCACTCATCATGTGGCCATAATTAACCTCTTATGATACCCAAAATTGGACAGTATTGCCCTCTGCTGGGTTGTCAGGCACCAGAAGATTCAATAAATAGAAACTTTTATTATTATAATGATGTAATGTGGATTGAATTGGTTGAATTTTTAGTGAGAAGAGAAATACCAAGCCTACGCAGCATGGGATAATGTGAAGGATCTAGGGAGTGGACACTGGGGGCGGGGGGGACCAGGAGCTACCTGGGTTTTACTCACCCATGACAGGAGGACAGGTGAAGGGACACAGCTCTGCAGTGAGGAAGGCTCCCCCCTGGACAGGGCAGTCTCCTGAGTGCAGGCACCATGACCCTGAGCCCCACCTCATCCTCCAAAGCTCAAAGCTCAGTCACACCGGAAATGACCTCACACATGGAGGTTGACTCAGACCCTCAAACTCACAGAGGCCTGTGCACCAGGCCAGCATCAGCCTGACCAGCACACACACTGGTTCCCTGGAAGCAAGCTACAGGGAAAGGCAGATGACTGGGAGATGCCTGGGAAGTCTGGAATCCTAACGGAGAAGTTCATTGTAAAACTCCAAAGTACATGGGGTTACGGTTATGGTGTTACCTGTTCAGTGTCTCCCAAAGATGGTGACTGGATCAGAGGGTGCTCTACTCCTCAGGAGGTTCATCCACTGATGAGTGGAATGTGCTGTTAGCAGTTGGGGCCTGGCTGGAGGAGTCACTGAGGGGGTGATGCAGGTGCAGTCTTGTCCCCGGCTCCTCCCTTCTCTCTGGGCTTCCTGGCTGCTGCGGTGGAGCATCCTTTCCTCCATCATTCCTCTCTGCCACCCTGTGCCTGCTTGGATGCCAGCCGTCCAGGGACTGAAACCATGAGCCAAAATAAACTCCTTTAAACTGGAGGTGTTGGGGCCGGGGATTTAGCTCAGTGGCACCACCACCTGCCTCGAAAGTGCAAGATCCTGAGTTCAACCCCCAGTTCCAAAAAAAAGAGAGAGAGAATTGTGGGTGTTGGGTATTTTGTCCAGCGATGAGAAAAATGACCAAGACAAATGGTATTGGGCCTTGTTGGTTGACCGCAAGAGTCTGTGCAATAAGGACACCTGACCGAGGGCCGGAGATCCTGGAAGACTCCCGTCCCTCTACGAGACAGAGCCCAAACAGGTACGGCCAGGATTCTTGCTGGCTCCTTTCTTTACCTTCAGATGGGCCGACTTCGCTTCAGACCAGCACTCCTCCTTCAGACATGTGTATATCTTGCTGGGGTTCCTTGGTATTTTCAAGTGCCTGGGGATGGGGAATTGTTAGGGAGCAACTAGATACCCTTAGAAACAGCAATCTCTGTTTCCCCACCTCTTAGCAAGTTCAAAGGAGATAGGATATTGAAATAAAATCCTCCCAACTCCCTCCTTCCACAGATGCTGCTCTCCCAGGGCCACTTGGACAGCCGGGACCACACATTCAGTTCTTTAAAAACCAGAATCTCTAGTGAGGCATGATGGTGCAGATGGGTAACACCAGAACTCAGGAGGCTGAAGCAGGAAGGTCACCACAAGTTCAAGTCCAGCCTGGGCTACACAGTGAGTTCAAGAGCAGTCTAGCAGCTGGGCATGGTGGCACACACCTCTAATCCCAGTACTTTGGAGGTTGAGGCAGGAGGATCACCATGAGTTTGAGGCCAGCCTGGGCTACGTAGTGACTTCTAAGCCAACCAGAACTACGCAGTGAGACCCTGTCTCAAAAAAGAAAAAAAAAAGAAAAGAAAAAAAAACCCAGCCTGAACTACATAGCAAGACCCTGTCTCAGAAACCAAAACCAAGATCTCTGGCTCCTGCTCCTTTCCCTGTCTCATTTCTTTGGTCTTTATGTGGAGTGGGAGGCTAGGTATCCTGCAAGGAGGCAAATGTGACAACAAAAGCAATAAAAACTACCGTTTAGTGTTTCCCCTATTCTTCCAGGCCCAAGACTGGTGCTAGGCCTGAGCACAAACCAGCGGTGAGTTGTCAGCAGGCCTCTCTTTGAGCTTGCTCAACTTGTCTCTAGGAAGGTAACCCTGGGCACCTTGCTGTGGAGCCTTCTGGTTGAATGCCCAGGTGGCTCACGAGCATTTCACCAAGCTGCCTTCCCTGCCCCACAGCAGTCACTAAAATGCATGATCACTGAACAGCGGCTGGGGCCTGGGGTTAAGGCACAATCGGTGGGCTGCGGGCCCTCTTCTGTCCCAATCCACCCCTCTCCTCTGCTGCAGGGCCACTCACTGGGTCAAAACACACTTCCCCTCTGGTCCTAGGACCGTGGTGGTCTCCAGAATCCGGGGATCATACACGCCATTTGAAGTCAAGCCTCAAAGTCCTGAGGAGACTGCCTGGCACTGGATCATTTCTTCAGCAAGTGTTTGTTGAATTCATACCATAGCCATCACCAATAGCTACCTGGCATCTGCAGCTTACTAAGATGTAGGCCACATCCTCTGTGGAGTGCTCTTGCCAAACATTTCTCCTGTTTTCCCAATCTTGAGGAAACAAATTAGACAATCCAAAATGTGAGACTCTCTACCGGACAACTGGCCTGGACTCTTAAAAACAAAGCCAATGGAACAAAAGGGAGAGAAAAAGTAGGGGATTGTTAGACTAGTGTTGTCCAATAGACTGTTTTGGCTCCTTGTTGGGGTTTTGCCTTGATCCAGAGTCTTACTCTGTAGTCCAGGTTGGCCCTGAATGCACCACATAGCCAGGCTAGCTTTGAACTTGCAGTAATCCTCCTGTCTCAGCTTCCCTAAGTGCTGGGGCCTACACTTGGCATGCTACCCACAGCCAATAGACTGTTTTGTGCTGACAGAAATAGTCTGTGTATATGCTGTCCAAATTCGTAGCCACCAGTCAAATGTGGCTATTCAGCACTGAAAATGTGTCTGGGCAATCGATATAAATTTATTTAATTTTAGTAACAAAAATGTAAGTGACTACACATCACTACTAGCTCCTATATTGGACACAGCATAGTCCTTGATTAAAAGAAACTAAAGAAACAGAATAACCAGGGTGGGGATTTAGCTCAGTGTTGCTGCCACCTGCCTGGAAAGCACAAGGTCCTGAGTTCGATCCCCAGTAACAGAAAAAAAAACAACAACAGAATAACCAAATGCCATGCTCATGAACCTTGAACCTTGATTGGATTCTGGACCACAGATGGGGCAAAAAAATGAGAAAAATAAGGGGGAGGATAAAGAAGTATAAATTTAAACTGTTTAGTAGCTGACATTATTGAACTAAGATATGATTGTGGAATTTTGCTTTTGTGGGATAATTTCATTATTAGGAACTATATGCTATTGTATTAAAGGTTGAAGTGTCTGCTACTTAAGGTTGAATAGTTCAACACACAAAGATATAAAGCACAGGGCCGGGGATTTAGCTCAGTGGTTTCGCTGCCTGCTGCACAAGAGCAAGGACCCGAGTTCGATGCCCAGTACCAAAAAAAAAAAAAAAAAAAAGATATAAAGCATATACAGGTATCCCACAATATTAGTAATTGATAAACTCAGCAAGAAGATATACTGGTATACGTTGTACTCTTCTTTTACCTTTCCTATGGGTTTGCATTTTTTAAAAATAAAAAATGAGAAGAAAAATGTAAAATAAAGAAATAAAAAGTCAGACACCCATGGGAAGTGTGATAGGAACAGAGCAAGGCTTTCCCCAGCTTCCAAAACACTGTGTTCCAAACACGTGTATGCAAATCAGGTGTTTGGCTCTCTGAATGTGTTTTCCCACTATCTTATTTATAACTCTCTCTCTCTGGTAAATTGCAATTAGAATTGCAGCTGATGCACCTCCAGGATAGGGATGCTAAGCTTGCTTCTTTGATAGAAGTTCTGTGACTTGAGGGGTGGGGGCAGCAGAAACTTGCAAGATTCCCTTGTAGGTCTTGACACCCCACTTCTCTGATTTGAGAAACTGAAAGTGTTCTTCTCATTGATGAAGAGGAATTTTGGAGTTTCTACTTACTGTGCAACATGCTGGTTACTTATAAGTTAAAATAATTGTGAATCATTCACATAATTAAGTGACCAAAAGTTAAACAGAATATGAATGCCACAGATGACAAAGAAGAGCTTCAATAACAAGGAAAATATTTATAAATGAGCTGATATTTAAATCAGGCCTTAAAGCACCATTTCTCAGCATGGAATCTGGCCTAGCAATCACATGTGTACTTGCCAAAAATGCAGATTTCCCCTGGGCCCAGTCCCAACCTTACAAAGTCAGAATGTCTGTATTTACTAAGCAATCTAGAAGATCTTTATGAATGTTAAAGTTTGAGAACTTTGTGTGGTAAGATTCAGATGTGTAGGGAAAAAAAACCCTGGAGACTATTCTAACAGGTAAAGCATCTTGGGCAAAGACACAAAATCAAAAATGAAATTGTGCTTTTAAAGAGAATAAGGAACCACATCATATAGGAGGAGAAAAATTCTTCCCTTGAGATTAGATGAGATAAAGTAGTTAGTAGGACAGGGCAGGTGCATAGAAAGCTCAGCGAGGTTGGCCAGTTTTGAAAAGATAGTTGGCTGACAATAAAGAAACAAGCATTGATGTTTTAGGATAATCATCCTGGACAATTGTATAGGATGACTTAAAGAGGGTGAAAAAATGAATCAGGGAGACCAGTGAACAGGAAATTGCAGTAATCCAGTGTGAGAGAGAGAGATCCGCTCTACCACCCCTTATGTTCTTATCTGGACTCTTTGGCTGGATCTAGAACCCCCATTTATGTAAGAGCTGATTAACAAAAGAAAAGCATAAAAGTTTTATTAAATTTACATTTACATGAGAATTTTCATGGAGTAAAGTCCAAAGAAATGATAAAATCATGATATTTTTATACTTTTTAGACAAGAGCAGTACAATTGGGAAGAAATGATAGGACAAGTGGATATCTTGACTAGGGTGACAAATTCTATGGATGCTGCTAAGAGATCATAGAGGGGAGTGTACAATCTAGTAGACGGTAAGAATTATGTCAGAGTTTGTTTAGTCAGCTCCACTGCCATCTCAATTACCAGTTCTGGTGATCAAGGTTATTTTTCAGCCTTGGTATGTGAAGGACATCCCTCCCAAAAGGATGTTTATGGCATGCTGCATGTAACAAAACAGACCAGATGACACTTCCTGCAGTTACAATTTCTTCAAGTGATTTCAACTTGAAAAAAAATCACTATACCAATTTGGCATATTTTGAGGTGACACATGTTTATCTCCTTCACCAGAGTGAAATGAGGATACCTAAACTAGGAAGGCATTACTGGATAGGGACCAGAGAGGATGGGTAGGTGAAACATTTTGAAAGAATCAGTAAGTGGTGGTGACTGACTTTCTAAAAAGGGAACAGACCAGGGATTTAGCTCAGTGGCACTGAACCTGCTTTGCAATTGCAAGGTCCTGAGTTCGATCCCTGGTACCACAAAATAAATAAAAAGGGCCGGGGATTTAGCTCAGTGGTTTCGACGCCTGCTGCGCAAGCGCAAGGACCCAAGTTCGATCCGCAGCACCAAAAAATAAGTAAACAAACAAACAAACAAACAAATCAATAAATAATAAAAAGGGAAGGGGCTATAAACAGATGTAAGTAAACAAATGTTAGCAATGCTCAAAGTCTGAAGTCTACCTGAAGGGAAAAAAAGAGGTCAGTGACAAAAATACAAAAACAGAAAAGGAGCTGTTTTTGCAGTGAGGTAGCAAGAAGAGACTATGGAAGTACATCCAGGTGAGGGTACCTTTTTGGCAGTTGCACAAATGTACCGTAATTGATTGGCAATAAAGAACAATTTTTAAAAATTTTTTAAAAAAAAATAAAGAAAGAACAATTAAATTGAATACAAAGAAAGATTTGAAGATTCACTGAAGAGTTTATTGAATGATCAATTCTAGGACCAAGAGTTAAGGCTTAGGAAATACTTAGAGAAAGATGGGACGGAGAGACACCTGAAAGAAAAATGATCATCAGGGAAGTAGGATGATGGGAAAGAAAGAACAGCCTCACAGAAGCCACGTGGGGAACAAATGTCAAGGAGTGACCAAGTATGTCAAAGAGGAACTCAAAAAAGTGGATCTTGGGCCTGGAATTCAGCTCAGTGGTTCTGCCGCCTGCCTCGCAAGTGCAAGGTCCCAAGTTCAATCCCTGGTACCAAAAAAAAAAAGAAAAGTGGATCTTTAAAGTTAAATAGCTGGCCTAACCTCCTGTACCTGGGAAACAAACATTTGGGGCTAAGTATGTCGTGCACACGTGATGTTCTTTCCTCATAGACCGTAGCAGCAGCCTCTCCACCAGGGGACCCAGGCAGGATTTCACAGTGTCAGGCCCTCAGCTGATTCCCCATGGCTGGCCCTGAGGGAGTCTCTTCTTTTGGTCTTGGGAAAATCATAGAAAGCAGGCTTCATTTTGCTTGCCATGGAGCTCATGTCCCTTTGACTCCTACCTAAAGGACAGGCCAGTCAGAAAAACTACAGACTGAAAATTTTAAATTATTTGTCAAACTGGAGTTTTATGATTATTCAGGGGCAACAGCAATAAATGGCTTTCATCTCAAGTGATATGAGTGCCAAGTATAGGGGTTGTGGAAGTGAGAATGAGGAACTATCTCTCTGTTTTTTGTCTGTCTTCACTGGTAATTATTAACTGTTGCAACTTTTGGCATGTGTGTTTTTCTAAAGGTTGGTCTCTTGGCTCAAATTTCCATGAATTTGCTTGGTATTGAGTCATATGGAAGAATATGAAATTATGTTCACAAAGTCCTGGACTTGTCTATTTGAAGGAACAGAAAATGGACTTCACTTGGAGCAAGATAGATGAAGGTGAGGTTTTTATTAATGGGCAAATTTTTTTTCCTTTTCAGTACTGAGGATTGAACCCAGGACCTTTTCCTTGAGCTAACATCCCCATTATCCACCCCCCACCCCGCCCCTTTAGAGACCAGGTCTCATTAAATCACTTAACTGCCCAGGCTGGGCTCAAACTTGGTGATCCTCATACCTCAGCTTTCCAGAGTGCTGGGATTATAGGTTAGTGGAATAATTTTTAATGTTTACTCTATAAAACCTTGAAAGATAAAATTGTATGGGGACAGATTTAGGCATGTGAGATGATGTTGAACAAATCTCCAGGGAAGGGATATTTACTAACTGTTACAGTCAGGGTTTGCAAGGGAGTAGATTTAATACAGGACACATAATGTATAGGATTATTTTATAATATTTACCCAAAAAGTCAAATGCAGAGGAGCACAAGAGATCTGTGCACACACTAGAGACCTGAAGAATCCAACCGAGGAATTGGATCCCACGGCAATGTCCCAAACAAGTCCAGCTGAAGGCCTAGAGCCCAAGGCAATGTCCTCCATGAGCCCAGCCAGAGGCCTAGAGCCCACGGTAATGTCTCTTGCAAGTCTGCATGGAGGATCTGCATCAGGAAGGCCCAAAGGCCAGTGGTGGAAGCTGGAAAGTCTTTGGGGGGTGAAGGACCTGTGCCACCAGGCTGAGGGATCTGCACTGGAGCCAGGAAGCGATGTTCAAGACGAAGATCAGAGCTCCCCTGACAAGAGCTGCAGCCATCTGTGGTGACAGCAAGGACCTGAGCTCCTCTGACATGAGAACAGCCAAGTTCCTATCAGGAAAAACAGCCCTGCCAAGCTTCTCCGGGAAAATCAACAGCATGCAATGTTCCCCTCCAGTTCTCCTCTTACGTAGTTGACAACAATTCTCAAGTGGGTCTTCCCCACCAAGAGCTACACTCAGTTCAGCTGGGCGTGCCAAGATGACCATCAGTTAACCCACCGCATTGACCTAGAAGTATTTTAAAATAAGATTCCGATAGTTGAAAGAGTTTGAAAACTTGAAACTGAGCAAGTTTTCTTAAACGAGCAATAGCCAAGAAACTACATTTCCCAAAGGGCCTGGCGTGCGAATCTCCGCACTCGCTAGGTCTCTTCGCGGCGAGGCACGCTGGGAAATGTAGTGCTGTAAGCCGTCCTGCACGTGACGCTTGTAGAGGGAGGTGCGAGAGCACTGCCTGGGACTGGACAGGGTCCGGAACCCAGGTACCCGCTGGGATTCCCCTCACAATTTGGTGTGTGCGGCGGGGAGGGCTTCCGTCGTCTATCGCCAGTTGTGTCAATGAGCTGGCTCGAGTTCAGGGGCTGGGAAGTCCGGGCGGGTGAAACTCATGCATGCCCCGTCCAGACTCTCGGCAGCCGGGCGGGGCGCAGGCGAAGGTGCCAATGTCGGGGGCTGGAGTCACGTCCTGAGCCCCACCCTGGCCGCAGCGCACGGGGAGGAAGCGCGTCTCGGTTGAGCGCAAAGTTTCCTTTTTTGCTTTCTCGTCAAAGCAGCTTCTCAGGCGAGGGGTGGAATGCCTCACTTCAGCTTGCAGAGGGCCCGCGGCCACAGGGGTTAAACCAGCGCCTTCCGGGCCTCCCCGCTACGCACCCCGCCAGCCATGGGCAGCCGAGATCACCTGTTCAAAGTGCTGGTGGTGGGGGACGCCGCCGTGGGCAAGACGTCGCTGGTGCAGCGGTATTCCCAGGACAGCTTTAGCAAACACTACAAGTCCACGGTGGGAGGTGAGACTGCGGCGGGGCCCACCAGGAGCCGAGTGCAGCGGGGAGGGCGCCCTTGGGCTCTTCCTCTGGTCAGGAAGTAGGCGTCTGGGTTCCCCCAGGAGTCCTGGCTGGGCGTTCGGCTTGCCTGTCTCTCTAGGGACCCCCGGGTGGGATTTCCCAGCCTGAGCCGACACTATGGAAAAAGATAGGGCAGAGGTGTGAAGATGACAGAGGAGGAAGGGAAGATGTGCTCGAGCCATTGGGCTTCGCAGCCGGGCAGGGGAATGTTGGGGACCGTGCCAGCTGAGGCTGGGGCCCTGCCCCTTACCGATGCTCCTCTGATGACCCGCGTGGTTTTTGTCCATTGATTGCTGCAGTAAAAAGTAACCTAGGAATTATTTTTGAAAAATGGGAGGAATTCTTCAAAGGATGAAATATCCTATCTCTCTGACCCATCTTGCCCCTCTTCCCCTCTTCACACTGGGGAAGGGAGGGAGGATGGGGACAGGAAAATTGATTCCTTTCTTTCTCACTGTGACCTTTCAACTCCTGAACTGTTTTTTCAAAGGTGGACGTGACGTGTTTTTTGTTAACTGGAAAATATTTAGATATAAAGAACTGACGATGGGAAAAAGCAACTTAAACTTTTATGTATGTCTACGAAAACAGCTTTTTTAAAGAAAAAACTTGTACTGAGGTACATTCTGAAAATGTGTGCTGCTGTTCCCATGAAAGTTTTTTGTTTTTGTTTTGTTTTTAATACCAGGGATTGAACTCGTCACCTTGCGCCTGCGAGGCAGATGACAGCACCACTGAGCTAAAAGCCCCGGCCCAAAAGTTTTTTTAAAAAATTAACATTAACAGTAAAACATCCTGTCTAAGAATATCCAGCAAATTATAATTTTCAAAGACTGCTGACCACTCTACTGTTTCCTCCTCAATAATATGAGCGTCTGTATTTCATGGATAGATAGCGAGTTAAAAGTGTCCTGCCAATTTTTACAGTTCTAGTTTTACATTAGTAAAGAACAAATTGACTTGGCTACTTTTTTTCGGTGGATTTGATTCCTGTCACAGATGTGGAAGAATATATCTCCAAACCTTGGAAATTATTCTGTTTCTGTCCTTAGCAGACAGCTTCCCCCCGGGTACTCCTTTAGCCTTAATTCAGGGAGTCTCGGCCCCTGCACAGACTTGGCAGACTCCACCAGATCTTAGGCATCATCCATGAAGTGTCCTTTTCCCGGGAATCCTCAGGGACCTTTTTCATTTATTTCATTCCTGCCTGAGATGATTCCTACAGCCTTAATGAGGATGTGGAATCCCCTAGGGTTTTTTTCTCATAACACAATTTGATTAGAAACCAATGGTGAGATTGAATGTGGAAGATACAAAACCAGCCTCACTTACCTCATTTCCTCCAACTTCTTCATCATCCCTTGCCTGAGAAAACCCCCCCAAATCTCCCAGAAAGTTTAACCTGAGAAAAAAAGTTTTCATAATCACTTGCAACCCTCCTCTCCCCAGCTTTGGCGACAGATAATATCAAAAAATTGGTGGGCCGGGGATTTAGCTCAGTGGTTCCACCACCTGCCTTGCAAGATAAGGACCCGAGTTCGATCCTTGGTACAAAAAAAAAAAAAGAGTAATAATGAATTATCTGTCCCATGCTTAATGCACAAGTACGGGCTCATCTTAGCCTCTTGAGGGCTTAAAAATAAATAAATCAGATTGGAGTTGCATGTCCCAGGGGTTCTAATTGTATACACAATCTGAGTTTGTCCCTGGGTTTTTTAAAGATAAATTTTGTTAAGTATAACATATCTATATTTTCAGTGGATTTCGCTCTGAAGGTTCTCCAGTGGTCTGATTCAGAGATGGTGCGCCTCCAGCTGTGGGATATTGCAGGTAAAATGGGAAGGCCAGATAGAAACAAGGAAAGAAATGTTAGTTTAACAAGCATGCTCCCGGGGGAAAAAAGCAGGCCAGCCAAACCAGATATTTTTTTTTTTCTGAAGCTGGAATGATTGAGCCGCCCTAAAGATACATGAACTGAGAACATAGAACTTTGCAGAAGTTTTTTGTGGCTGTTTTGCCCTGCATAGAAGAGGAGCACTCTGTGTGGGTGAAAGGACTCCAGTGTAAGGTGGTAGATTGTCCAGACCATAGGTGGGTGCTCCTTTCACAGCAAGGGGTGGCCGCTTTTTCTAGGTTCTCAGCTTATCTTGGTGAGGAACAAGATTCCAGAAAAACTGGGGCCAGGGATTTAGTTCAGTGGCGCCATGCCTGCCTCACAAGTGCAAGGTCCTGAGTTCGATCCCCAGTACCAAAAAAATAAAATAAAAGCTTTTATCTTCACTTTAGAGATGAGAAATCTGAAGCAGAGAGTGTGATTTGCTCAGTCACATAGCTAGTAAGTGGCAGCACAGTGATTTGGACTTGAACAAACTGGGTACGGAATCTGCCTTGGAGTAACTAGGCTTAATAATTCCCTTTATGAGCTAGAAAGAAAAACTAAGAATCAGAAGGGGGAAATAAGGGGCTCCCACAGCAGAGGGAGAGCAGGCAGGGTGGCAGAGAGGTGGTGAGAATTGCTTTCCAGATCACCTTCTGGAAAATTCTCTCTTCTCCCAGGGCAGGAACGCTTCACCTCTATGACCCGACTCTACTACCGAGATGCCTCTGCCTGTGTCATTATGTTTGACGTTACCAACGCCACTACGTTCAGCAACAGCCAGCGGTGGAAACAGGATCTGGACAGCAAGCTCACACTGCCCAGTGGAGAGCCCGTGCCCTGCCTCCTCTTGGCCAACAAGGTGTGTGACTGACGGCAGATGATGCCCCTGGCCTCTACCCGTGGTCAGAGAATGCACAGATTTGAAATGCATCTGACTCTGGGACTCTGTTTCCCCTTTTCAAGTTGGCAGAATCATCCCTGCCTCCTTTCAGGGGATGTTGAGAGTGTGACTCTCTTCAGGAAGAAGATTGACTAGATTCTAGCTGCTGGTGTTCTTAGCCATTGGTTGGAGAAATGTTCCAAACCCACGGGTATCTGATCTGTGTTCCTGTTGTGAGGAAGTTGATGGTGTTACCGTTTATGTTTTTCTTTGTTAGTGTGATCTGTCCCCTTGGGCAGTGAGCCGGGACCAGATTGACCGGTTCAGTAAAGAGAACGGTTTCGCAGGCTGGACAGAAACATCAGTTAAGGAGAACAAAAATATCAATGAAGCCATGAGGTGAGTAGCTCATACTGATCTGGTTTATCCGTCTTCCACCGTGTCCCCACAGACCATCTTTTCTTGTTTCTGAACAAACAAGAATGGACTAAACCACTGTAATATCAGCTCCTGAATTTTAGGCCTGCTGTCTTCTGTCTAAGATAACCGGGGACAAGAGGTACTTAAACCTTGTGACTTTATTGAATGCTGTCTAGTGATAACACAGTGTCTGCCATTTCTCCTTTTCCTCTATCCAGCTTCTCAGCCTGAGTTTTCTTTTTTTTTTTTTTTTTAGAGTCCTTGTTGAAAAGATGATGAGCAATTGCAGAGAAGATGTCATATCTTTGTCCACCCAAGGAAACTACATAAATCTGCAGGCCAAGTCCTCCTCCAGCTGGTCCTGCTGCTAGTAGCCTTTGGCTTGTTTTCCATCCCTGTTCTAGGAGGTCTTTCCATCTCTCACCAAGCAATTTCATTAAGAACATTTGAACTGGGGCTGAGGATTTAGCTCGGTGGTTCTGCCACCTGCCTCGCAAGTGCAAGGTCCTGAGTTCAATTCCCTGTACAAAAAAAAAAAAGAACATTTGAACTGTTTCCTGCCTGCTGTCCTGTCCGGTGAGGGGGTCCATTGTGACTTAGACAGCTGGGCATTCCTGCATCTCCTGGCTGTTGGCTCTGACTTGTTACCGCCTCCTGTGGCCCAGTTAATGCCTTTATATAAGAAAGAGCATCTCATCCTTATTTGTGATCTAGAATTTCTTGGGAAGGATTAGAATTCAGCATCTGTTTTAAAAATTGTAATTCTCACCTACTTGTAAGCTTACTTTTGCATTTGATGTATGATAATATGACTTCAGGAAAATGAGATCAGATGTCTTTTTCCAAAATCCTCACAGGCCAGTGCTTTCAGACTCTTTCCATTGTGGACTTGGAAATTAAACATGATTCTGGGATGCAGAAATAGAAGGGACATCTGTGGGCTTTGGGTTACTGCTGGTAAACCAGTAGTCATTGCATTTAGTCACATTTGGAACTTTTAGTCATGATAAACTTTTTCTTGTTTTGACTTCAAGAATTGTCAAGTTTTTAAACTACCTGTCTTGTGTGATGAGAGCATTTCTTTCCAGCGAGAAATTAATCCTCATGTTAGATTTTTTTAGTATCTCCCCTCTGATAGGGCAGCAGCAGGAACTTGGGGATTCTGGGTTGATGTCTTGATGCACAGTGCTCCAAGTGATATTGTCACGGGAAATAGGAAATATGAAATATGACATCTCCCAACCTGTTAACTGTATGAGACACCAAGTTCTTGTTCTCTAGAAATCAAAGAATGAGTCCTAGGAACGATGGAGGTTAAAAGCAGGAAGATATTTATGGATAGGAGAGCTCCTGAGGGGCAGGAGGGGTCCCAAGTGGGCGGCCCAAGGACCCCACTTTACAGAGGAGTTTTAGAGGGTGAAACTCACGTGGGTACAACGTGGGCCACAGCCATGAACACCCAATAAGGTTACAGGTGCAGTCACTTAGGGAATGGTGTCCAGTTGGGAAGCGAGTCACATACCAAGTGTGGATGGAAAGAACAAGGATTCTCCTGGGGGCAGTGGGTCCAGAGGCCTCTGGTCACCCCAGAGTGGTCGATGCCTGTCTAGACTTCACTAAGTCTTCCAGTTCTTCCAGTTCTTTGAAGAAGTCCGTGGGTCTGGTCATCTCGTCTCCATCTTGAGGCCTGGTTTCCAGCCGATGTGTAGCTGTGGTGTGTTTCATTTTTGTCCTGGCCCTCTTGAGGACTTGGCCCTATCTGACTGCCTCTAATACTTCTACCTAGCTCATCTATCTATAAACATATCAGATGGCTTGGTGCTCTGAAATAGGTCTGTTTTTCACAGTTTGGGAATCAGAGTGGAAGGAAGGGAGGAGGTTAATAGAATCCAGCAGAGTGGCTTTGGGAACCCTGGATAGCTAGCAGTTAACAGCCATACAAAACAAATATTGTGTATGGCCTGGGGGCGGAAAGTAGATAGACAAAAAATTGCTAAATAATTTAAGTGCCAAATTAGGGTTTTTAGTAATAAATCACTTTAGACAGTTTAATTTGTAAAATTCTCCCCAGGATGATGATTTACAAACTACTCAAGTTTTTGAATATTCTTAGTGAATTCAGAGGCAGAGTTCTTTGATAGACCTTAAATAAGTGTCCTAAGTTCCCAAATCTAGCTCATCAAAACTACTTAGAAAGTTTGTTTTAAAATGTATTTAATGCTTTAAGGGTTTTGTTGGTCCCCGCCTTAAACCCACTGAATCAAAACTTTGAGGGGTGAGGCCTAGGAATGTGTTATTTTCAAAGCATCAGGGGTGATTGTGATCAACAGTGTTTGGAAACTATTGCTGGAGAGCTTGGTAAAGACATAGAGAGCCAGGCCTTTCTTATGTAAAGGATCCTGGGCTTCTATAGGTTCTGTTAGCTGTGCAGGTTGTTATGATACACACAAGTTTTGAAAACCACTCTGAAGAAAGAGGCCAGAAGCCACATATCAGAAGAGGGCCTTCAGTGGTTAGGTCTTTCTTTTAAATGCCAGTTTGTATAGCTTGCCTAGTTTTTTAAGACCTTGATGTTTTCTTCTGTATTACTATTTTCAGGTAGGGTTCTGATTACAGTGGTCCTGAAGATAATAGTGCAGTAACAAATTCTATTTATGTGAAAAGAAAATTGGTTTTCATCCACTGGTTTGAGCCCCTGCAGAATCACAAATAGGAACCAGGTCTTCTTTCAGGGTAGTTAGTAGGTACTGGCCTTTAATAATGTGAGTTAGTTAAAGTGCTGTTTTATACCAGTAGTTCAGGAGTATTGTGGAGACCTTTATTTTTTAAATAACTTCTTTTTTAGAGGACCGTAAATATTCTGTTTATCTGTTAATTTACAACTACCAATTCCTTAGATCCATATGCCCACTTCAGTACGTAATGTAACACTGCAGATACTGCTGAGAGATGTGACCATTTTAAAAACTGAATGTGCTTTCTCTTCCAGTTCGCTGGCTCAAGATCTATCTGCCTTTTTGAACATTGTGGAGGCTACCCTGCCAGCCCTTCTGGGTTTCTCTCCCAAATGGTGCACCTTATAGGCCTGAAACTCACTAAGGAAGGAAATGACTATGTTTAATTAATACATAATAATTCCCTCTATGCGCCTAGAGATAAAGAAAAGGAAAGCAGTTAAAATGAGGAAGAAGATGCTATGGTAGCTTTCCTCCTAAGAGCTCACCCCACTTCCTCTAGGGTGTGCTTTTATCTTACTTTTTCATCTTCCACTTGGCTCAAGTTCACTCTGCAGAGCCAGTTTCTCCCTCACTCTTAACTTTTATTTTTTTCAAATAAACTTTGCCACTTCTAAAAAAGAAGAAGGAGAAGGAGAAACTTACCTGAATGGAAATGCAATCACACTAAAAATAATCAAGTCCTATCATTTGGATGCTGTCTTTTTGGTAAAACTGTTTAGAAATGGATATTATAGTAGTTCTTCCGTACAGATGTTTCTATATTTAAGGCGAGACGTCCCCTGCTATTCATCTGGTCTTTGACCAAAAAGAAAACCTAAGAATTCCCTGTAGAGTGTTCTGAGAAACCCCAAGAAGGGCTGAGAACAGTGCTGTGGAACAGCGACTCCTCCTCCAGCTTTGTGACTAAATAAACAGGGAAGAGACCATGAGGCAGGGAAGGCCCCTCAGCAGTAAATGGTCCCTTGCTCTTAGCCACTTCTAAAGAGCCCAAATGAGTCACTCTCGGTAGGACTGCTAAGGTATAATTGGTTTCCTCGTTTTTTTCCTGTTACCTTCAGATTAGCGTGATTCTTCAGGGCACTCCCCCATCCTGCATGAGGCTTTCCTTGCTGGTCATTATCCTTTTGTAGGCAGTGGGTTGCATTCGACATGATTTAGGGCCATGGTTAGAGGAGGTAAAACTTTCCGTGGGATTCTGTAAATCCAGTGAGCAGATCTCCCAAAGAAAGAAACCTCAGTGCCTTTTCTCCTCCACCTTGGCTCACTGTGTCAGTGACTCATCTGTTACAGGCAAATAGTCACAAAGCTGCAGATTGGAATAGGTAGAAAGTCACTAGAAAATGATCTATGTTGGAAAGAGCTCTGTGTGTATTTTTGATTCAGCCATAAATACCAGAGACTATATCTATATATGAGACTATATCTATATATGAGGGGATTTTTTTTTTGTCAGAAAGATCCTGGTTTCCTTTAGTTTTTAGACATGATCTGAATTCTCTCTAGTTTTATCTGCAGAATTTCAGCATAATAATGGTATTGATCTCTACTAAATTTTTCCAGGGAAACAGAAACAACAGGAGAGAGAAGTATGGAGAGAGATGTGAACATACATAGATAGAGATATAAATATGTAGAGATATATATGCACTTTGATAAGGAATTGGTTCACACAATTATGGCTGGCAAGTCCAAAATCTACAGTGCTGATGCCCCAGTTTGAGTCCAAAACTGACCGGAAGAGCCAGAGTTCTAGCCTGCAGGTTGTCAGGCAGAATTCTCTCTCACTTCAGAGAAAGCACTTTTGTTCTACTCAGGCCTTCAACCAATTGAACAAGGCCTACCCACATTAGGAATGCCATCTGCTTTACACCTGCCAGTTTAAATATTAACCTCCTCCAAAATCATCCTCACAGAAATACCCAGAATAGTGTTTGACCAAATATCTGGGGACCCAGTGGTCCAGTCAAGATGATAATATGAAATTAACCATCACATGCTCTTAACAGTACTAAGTGATGGGTACTGTTTTGATACCTTTTCTTCACACAAATTTAATTTTATTCACATTCAAAGTCCATCTTATTAGGGCCGGGGATTTAGCTCAGTGGTTCTGGCACCTGCCTTGAAAGTGCAAGGTCCTGAGTTCGATCCCCGGTACCCCCCCCAAAAAATACTGCGAAACAAAGTCCATCTTGTTAGGAATTAATTACATGATAATAGGAATCAGCAGGAGAAAGTAGATGGGAGGGTGATAAGACAGGTATTTTCTGATTTATTATGATATGAGTCCGAAGCACTAGAAACCAATATCCTTCCCTCAGATTGACAAGTTGTGTATCTCTCACACCATCTTTGAAATAAGAAAGCAAACAGTTCCTCCCATTTAATGTTTGAAGGAACAAATGGCTCAAAATTTGACTGACTGAAAGGCAGCTGGTCGCATTTGTCATAAAGCCAAGACATAACTGCATGTCTCCTCATTCTCTGTCTCCATTCTGTCATTTAGGTTTCTGGGAAATATTTGGCCTGCAAAACCTATTTTAGAAAATAAGCCCAGACATTTAGAGAAACAGAACCAGGCCCTCAGGGCTTTGAAACTCTTGCTTTGTGTCAGAGAGCTTCGAGAACATGTTCACATGTGGACAAGAGACATGTGATTAAATTGAGGGCCAAGCTAAGTGGAGCTTGAGTCACCTGCCAGGCAGATGTGTCCTGTGATGTTTAACTGACAAGTTCCATTTACCAAGCCCAGTGACTCTCATTGAATTTGGATTATCGCTTTTCCTTTCTGCAAACACAAGGAATTTAACAGCTATTCTATTTTCAACTACTGCTGCCAGTAGCCAGTGTTAATCTGAGTGTTTGCTATAAACCACATACTCTCAGAAACACTTCACACAGAAAATGTTTAATCTCACAGTGACCCCCCCCCATGCAATAAATACATGAGGAAACTGAAGCCCCCCAAAATCAGTTTGTTCAAGGTTTTCCAGCTGGCAGGTAACAAAATCATGACTTTTAACCCTAAGCAATGTGACATCAGAAACAGCTGCTTGGTATGCTACACTGCCTCCTGCCTTATGCCTGTGTGTATGGTGGTGGTGGGTCCTTGAAGTTTTTCCATTTAACAAATTTTCAGTATGGCAGAAAGAGTAATTTATTAAGTGGGTAATTAATCAAGTGGGTAGATAGATTTTCCAGTACTCGTATACTGAAAAATACAAATCCTCCTCATTAAGGAAAATGAAGGAAAAAAACCCAAACCATCCAATAGCGCTAAAACCCAACTAAGACTTTTATTTATAGTTCAGTAAATTTGATTTTAAGACAGACATGGTGGTGCATGCCTGTAATTCCAGCACTCTGGGAGGCTGAGACAGGAGAATTGCAAGTTCAAGCCCAGCTTGGGCAATTTAGTGACTTAGTGAGACTCTGTCTCAAAAATAAAAATTTTTAAAAGGGCTGAGTATATAGCTCAGTGTGAAGGTCCTGGGTTCAATTCCCAGTGCCCCCCCCCAAAAAAGGTGGGGGAGCTTTAAATCAGTTTTTCCTTCCTGATTGAACTCAGGTCCTTGTGCTTTCGCAGCAGGCAGTGAAACCACTGAGCTAAATCCCCAGCCCCTCTTTTCCAGTATTGGGATTGAACTCACAGGTGCTATACCTTTGAGCCACATCCACAGCCTTTTTTATTTATTACTTTGAGCCAGAGTCTTGCTGAGTTGCCCAGGCTGGCCTTGAACTTGCGATTTACCTGCCTTACCTCCTGAGCAGCCAGGATTATAAACATGCACCGTCATGTCCAGCCAATCACTGTTTCGTGCAGAGATTTTTTTTCACATAATGTATTCACATTTAAAGCATCTCTGACTGCACATCTCCTGTGTCCGGTGTTGCGGCAGGGGTCGTAGGAGAGGGTGAGGACTTGAGATGAGGACAGACTGAGAAAGATTTCAGGTTGGGGAGGAAGGCGAGTTGAGAACTGTTCCGCAAGTTTGGGACGTGGCCAGTGGACCAAAGGGTCTGGGTGTTGAGCAGTGGAAATCAGGTCAGAAAGCTGCTGGGCAGATTGTTTGGGTCGCTCCTTGAACCTGTCCCGGGGCGCGCGCGGCAGGGCTGAGAGGGGAAGGCTTCAGACCATGAAGAACTGCGTCTGCGCGGGAGAAAGCTTTGGGTCAGGCTGGGCCCTCGGGCTGGATCGGTCTCGCCCGCTGCGGACTGCAGCGGCTGAAGGCCGGGCGATTGCGGTGGGCCGGCGCTCGCTCAGGGAGTAAGGACAGAACTGTGTGGTCGGCTGTCCTTGGGGTGCTGTAATGAACTTAACTGCGGAAGGTACGAGCTACAGAGGCTCTTGGCTCAAAGTGCTGCAGGCCGAGACGTCCAAGGTGGAGACGCCAGGCGGTTTGGTGTCGGGTGAGGGTGCTCGGCTGCATAGATGGACCTACTTGCTTTGTCCTCTGGGCCACTTCTGAAGGGCACTAATACCCCTCAGGAGGGCTCCACCCTCCTAACCTAGGCAGCTCCCAAGCCTACCTCTTAATATCAACACATTAGGGATTAGAATTCAGTATATGAATGTCGGAAGCACGGGGCATAGCAAGGACGGTGAAAAATAAGATTGGAGGAACAGCAGTGGAATAAAGGAGGAGCCTGTGCCAGGCGTGGTGGTACATGCCTGCAATCCCAACACTGGGCGGCTGAGGCAGGAGGATCTCTGTGAGTTCAAGGCAGGCTGGGCTACATAGTGAGTTCAAAGTCATCCCTATAATGAGTGTTATCATTTGGATATCTAAAATGTACCAATAAATGTTTTGCTTCAAAAAAAAGCCTGAACTACATAGGGAGACCTTGTCTCAAAAAAAATAAAAAATAACATTGATCATTTTATTTCTTTCTCGCATCACCTGTGTCCCAGGCCTAGCACATGCCAAACATGCATTCTACCACTGCACTCCATTCCTGAGCCCTTCTAAAGCTCCTTGTATGTTAAGGACATTACTGCTTTGCCATGTGTATTGTAACTGTCCCCCCCAGGTCATGGAAGTAATGTTATATCATTAATATTGTATTAAAGCAAAGTAATATATTTGTGCTCGAGAAGTCTCTCTTGTGGTAGCTTAAATACTACTTTATGGAGTCCAGACATTGTTATGAAAACTTTGGATTTATTGAAAATCTGAGTTATGGAAACCACGTGAGTGCCATCCACTAGGACGTGGCATTGTCTACCAGACCTACTACTGATTACGGAGGAGGAAAGACGGGCTACTGAAGCAGTGTCAGTGTGCGTGGTGACAACAGAAGTGGTGAGCATGTCGTGGACGTGGCTTGTCCCCCGAGGTCCATGTGCAGGAACCTGATCCCCAGTGTGACAGTGTTGAGGGCAGTGGTACCCGTCAAAGGTGAGCCTTTGGGGGTTAATAGGTGGCTGGGTGTCACCCTCGTGAATGGGTCAGTGTCTTTCTCAGTCTGGGTTAACTGCCTCAGGCTTGGACTGGGACTTGTGGAAGTGAGTGAGGTATCAGAGATCCGGTTGGGACTGGGTCAGCCTCCTGTCCGGCTCTCTCTCATGCACCGCACCCCTTCTGTTTTTCCACCATGAGTTACTGTAGCACAAGGCCCTCAGCCAGAAGCTGACAAGATACTAGAGCTTTAGAATGGTAAGCTAAGTAACCTTCTTTTCTTTATAAAATGTCCAGCCTTAGGTATTTTGTCACAGCAACAAAAAATGGACTAAGAAGGTAAAAAAGTGAATTTTTATTAAATTCAATGAAGGTGGAATCAAGAGGTTTCCATGTTGGAGAATAACACTGAGGAATGGAGGTGGAATGAGTAGCAAAAGGATTTGAGCTCAGGTGACTAAGAGGAAGGTGATACTTCACAGCAAAGGAAATAATCAAATGAAAATGTTTGCAAACCGTATATCCGATAAAGGGTTAATGTTCGAAATATATAAGGAGCTCATACAAAATAGCAAACAAAACAAAACAAAACCCTCCAATGAAGAAACGGGCAAAGAGCCAAGTGTGGTGGCGCATGCCTGTAATTCTAGCACACAGGAGGATGAGGCAGGAGGATTGCCACAAGTTCAAGGCCAGCCTGGGCTACATAGTGAGTTTAAGGCCAGCCTGAGTAACAAAGTGAGGTCCTGTCTCAAAATAATAATAATAATGAATGATTAAAAATAAAATGAATGTCAATAAAAAAGGAAAAATATGACAGCTTTCTCATTGTGTGGGTTGGGGGAGGTGATAAAATGAATATCAAGCTGGGCACACACCTTTAATCCCAGCACTCTGGAAGACTGAGGCAGGAAGAACGAAAGTTCAAGCTCAGGTTGGGCAATTTAACAATTCAGGAAACCCTGTCTCAAAATTTTAAAAGGCCAGGGCTATAGTTCAGTGCAAAGGCTCTGGGTTCAACCCACAGCATCACAAAATAAAGTAAAGAAAGTCAAATTTGTATGTCTTTATTGTTTTCACAGTAAAAATTCACCTAATCTTTTCTCTTAATATTCTTCAAAGCAGAGAGGAGTAATGAAGTCTGGAGCAAAAAAGTAAGCTTCTGAGAAAATGCAGACAAAGCAGCACATCCTGTACCCTGGGCCATCTCCTCACAGACTCCTGAGCCTCCTGGTTGTGGAGGGACTGAGTGAAGACCATAAAGTCCTTCTGTCCCATCCTGTTTTTTCAAGTGGTGGCAGGGCAGAGAGAGCCACAGGTTGGAGGTAGAAATGTTAAAATAATGAGAGGATTTTTTTTTTTTTTTAAGTACTGGGGATTGAGCCCGGGGATGCATACCACTAAGCTATGTCTCCAGAGCTTTTAATTTTTTTGCTTTTTTTTGTATCAGGGATCGAACTCGGGACCTTGTGCTTGCAAGGCAGGTGCAGGAACCACTGAGGTAAATCCCTGGCCCTGTTTTTTTTTTTGTTTTTTTTTTTTTTGAGACAGGGTCTCACTATGTAGTTCAGGTTGGCCTTGAACTTGCTTCGATCCTCCTGCCTCAGCCTCCTGAATGCTGAGATCACAGGCGTGTGCCACTACGCCCAGCTCTGTCAGGGCCTTTAAAGAGCCCCTGCTCTGCTTGCTCTGCTCCCATGGTCAGCAGAAGCAGGGGTCCGTGTCTGTCTTTACACCTGCTTGACTGGACTGACTTCCATGCATTCACAGAACTGGAAGTGCTTAGCAGAGTAGACGCTGACCTCTTCTGAAATAAAGCTCCCAGATGATGGCTGGGAGCCGAGCTCAGTGGCACAGCACTTGCCTAGCAGGTGCAAGACCCTGGATTTATCCCCAGTACCAGAGGGGAAAACCCCACAAAACTCCTAGCTGCTATGGCACGGCCTTTGGATGACATAGTTTCTCCTTGGGAACATGGAAGGACCTTCAGTCCTTCATCCCAGCACTGCCAGTTCTTACTGTCGTGTGTGTGACTGAGGTGCTGAGCTATATTTCTAGCTCTTACTGTCTTTAATATATGCATGAGAAAAATAAAAGTTTACTTCTCAAAATTTAACTAAAATCATAGGATAAATTAGCATTCGGCTTAAAAGACCATTAGGGGTGTGTGTGTGTGTGTGTGTGTGTGTGTGTGTGTGACAGTCTCACTTTATTGCCCAGGCCTGATCGAAAACTCTTGGGCTCAGGTGGGGATTTAGCTCAGGGGTTCCGGCACCTGCCTTGCAAGCGCAAGGTCCAGAGTTCGATCCCTTGTATCAAAAAAATAATCAAACCCTTGGGCTCAATAACTTTCCTGCCTCAGCCTCCCAAGTAGCTGGAACTATAGGCAAATGCCACCACACCCGGTTCTAGATTTCATTTTGAGTAATAAGGAATAACCCTACCTTTTTTGTCACCTGCACCTTTTTTGTTTTCATAGTTTCTCATAGATTTATTATACATAGTGTCTCTTCGGTGATATCAGATGCGGCTTTAAAACCTGATCCATGACTGGTGTCTTTCTTCAGTTCCCAACCTCGAAGCTGTGGTTGGGACAGGAGCACACGGCAGGCTGTTTGGAGGGAACTGACCTTGAAGCTCATTCCCTGGCCCGTGGCAGACAGAGTTCTGAGCTTGTCCACTAAGATGTAAAGCAGAAGTTTAAATCTTAGCCTATTTTCTTCCTCAGGGATGGGGCTGGTTGAAACAGTGAGTGGAAATATTGCCTGATGCTTTGGTAGAGAGAGAGGTAGGCCGTGACACTCACCTTGGAAGGGGGAGTCTTCATTCGGGGGCCAACTCTACACTGGCCTTGAACTTCGCTAACAGGGCAAAGCCTGGAAGACCTGCTCTGAACTTCCCACCTCCTTGCACACATTGACTCTAGCTGGTTCCGTTCAGTACTTAATAAATGGGTAACCAGAATTCCTCCGCCTCATCTCATAATACTAAATAATAGTAATTTGCTAAAATAATAGCAATTAGTTCTGATGAAACAGCCTCCAACAAAGCCATTCTGGGATCATGGCACCACCCCAGTCTCAGCACTGGCATTCTGGACCATAATAGGAATGATAAGACCCTTAGGGTAAAACTTTAAATACCTGGTAGGATGGCTGTTACCCAGAAAACAAACGGAGTGCTGGCAAGGAGACCAGGGATTGGAACACCTGTGCATTGCTGATGGGCATGTAGAATGGTCCTGCTCCTGTCGGATACCTTGTGGCAAATCCTCAAAAGTTAAACAGAATTATCTTACGATTTAGCCATTCCAGTCCTAAGAATACACCCAAAAGAAGCGAAAGCAGGGACTCAGATATCTGTATTGTGTAGTATTACGTGCATAGCAGCAGTATTCAGAATAGACATAGGCTGGAAGCAACCAAAACATTCATTGAGGGATGAATAAACAAAATGTGGTACACACATATAATGAATTATTGCGGGGCATGGTGATGCATGCTTGTAGGCCCAGCACTCACAGGCTGATGCAGGAGGATCCCTAGTTCAAGGCCAGCCTGGGCTGCACTGGGAGACGCTGTCTCAAAAAATAATTTTTATATTGTTTAAAAGGAAGGAAATTTTAACACATCCTACAACATGGATGAACCTGGAAGATATTATGCTATGTGAAATAAGCCAATCACAAAAGGCCAAATACTATATGATCCACTTATATGAGGTATTCAGAGGAATGAAATTTGCACACACAGAAAGTGGAATAGTAATTGCAGAGGCTAAGGGTTTGGAGAGGGAGTGGGAGTTCGTGTTTAATGGGTACAGACTTTCAGTTGGAGAAGATGAAAAGGTTCTGGAGAGGCACACTCTGATGGCTGCAAAACAACACGAATGCACTTAATGCCAAACAACTGTACACTTAAAATGGTAAACTTTTTAAAAAGTGGTGTGGAAGGGTGGCCTGGCCAAGAAGTAACTGGTTTAATGCTTCTCTGGTGGACTTAGAGAAGCCAGATTTTGCAAAGTGAGACTCGGAGGTCCATAGTTGTTGGGGGGGACTGTTGTTCTCCCTTGGTTATTAACACTTGCCTCTGGCCAGGACTAAGTTGGATTACAGTGGTGGAGTAAGTCTCAGCTGTTTCCGTGCTCCCGGAGGGTTCCTGAGCTCTGTCTCTGAGCATTTCAGGCATCCAACAAATGTCTGCAGATTTAAATGGAATGATGTGACTTGCCTCCAGCTATGATTTGAAAGTCTTGAATCAGTCCCATCCACTTCTACCCAGGGATGAGGTCATCTTTCAGAAACTGAACATAACCCACATACTTTGTGTGTACTGCTTGCCAGAAACTGTCCTAAAGACCTTTTATATTTAATTCACTTAATCCCATGAGGTAGGTACAGTTATGTCCCATTTTACAGATGGGGAAACTGACGCAGAGTGAGGGAAAAGTATAGAATTATTAAGTAGTGGACTTGCAGTTTCAAATGTACACATTGTGACCCCAGAGCCCATTCTCCTAATTATTATATACCTCATATTCTTTGAAATAGTAATGTGTGAGACCTGGACTTTAATGACCCTGAAGTGGATCTCAAGGTCCAGAATAGAGACTGGAAATTGGGGGTGAAGATATTTCTTGATTATGATCCAGACTACTGCAGCAGTGTGGTTGGCCTCTGACGGTAAATCCTGAAGCCAGGGTAAAGGGGCTTATGGGCTTAAGGTCAAATTTTTTGAACTAAAGGAATTTCCCTCCAATTCTGAAGCAGCCCCTCAGTGACGAATCTGCTGCCTATCCCACAGGGTCTGCTACCGGTGAATTTTCTAGGTGATCAAGGCAGACGAAATGAAACGCTATAACACAAACACTGAACGACGTTGCACCCTATATAAGTCTTTCTTTCTACTGGTCCCACGATACGACCCAAGACGAATCTGCACCTCCGGAGTGGAAACCAGGGGGCGGGCTGAGCAGCGACCATTTTTGTTTTGCGGCCGTGCGCTCTCAGAGCACCGTGACTAACAGGACTCCACGGAGGAGGCGGAGCCTATCAGGGAGAGGGCGGGACCTGAAAGACGTGATGATTCAAACGGACTAATAAGCAGGGCGCTTCGGGCACAAGTCGCCAATGACCGGTCTGGTAGGGGCGGAGCGCACCAACACTAGCGGGTTAGGTTGTACCGCAGCTTTGGCGCATTTTCGGCTGGTTTGATTCATCCATTTTGAAGAGACGGGGGAGCGGGGGGCTCGTCTGATCCCGGGGCCCAGAACCGTGGAGTGGCGGAGTTTGAGAAGCCAGCAGCTCGGGGTTCGGCGACAGCGGCCCCATCGGCCGAAGTTCGGGGGGGGTGGGGCGCCGAGCGCGCGGGGTGGGGGGGGTCCTGGTCTTTGCTTCTGGACTCGGTCCTGTTTCCACAGCGAACATGTCTCGGCCTGTCAGGTCAGTGCGGAGTCGGAGGCCCGGAGCGGGGTGGAGGGGGTGGAGGGTGAGAGGCGAAGGAGTGGGGACCAAGGCTAGAGTCGGGCCCCCGGGTGCCACGCGCGGCCTCCTCCTTCGGGGGTCCGCGCGCGCCCTTGAGCGTGGGGGGGACCCTGCTGGCGCGCGGGGGTGGCGGCCACGCGCCCGTGCGCGCGCTCCCGCCCGCCGCGCCGCGCCGCCTCCCCCACCCGCCGCGCCGCACTGCACTGGAGCGGCCGGGGGGAGGGCGTGGATCGGCGCCCGGGAGGGCGGCAGCGGGCGGCGAGGGCGGAGGCCCGGGGCCCTTCCCCCGCGCCCTCTTTCTCCCGCGGCCCGGGGTGCGCGTGCACAGGGGGAGGGGCAGCCCCGCCTCCGGCCTCGGCCCGGCGTGGGCGGGACCCGTTCTTTCCCCTTGGGGCAGAAGTGAGTTTGAGACGGGACCCCGAACGATAACGGCCCGGGGTCTCTTCCCACCTCGCCTTTCGAGATCGTTAACCCCGAAGTTCGCTCGTTTCTCGCTGGAAGTGGCCTTCCTCGGGGAGCCCTCCGCACCCCGCGAGTCAGGGAGGTGCGGGTTAACGACACGACCCAAATCCCGTGTGGTTCTCGTTCCTCCCCCAGCTGGCGCACACGTCTCGGGATATTTCTGTCCCCCTCCCCCCGTGACTTTAATCCTACAGGGCTAGGCCCCGTTAGCCGGCAGACCTTATTCGTAGAATTTCAGCAAGTTTGCTGCCCCCTCCCCCGCGGCCGGTGGGATCGCCCTTTGCCTTTCTCCCGGCTATTGTATGGAATGTGCCATTTATGAAGGGGTGTGGTTTAGTTTAACCTAATCTGTTAGGCCTTAAAGAGGAAGGAGAGCGCTTGTAAATAAATGTTACTCTTACTGTAAAGGACTGGCTACTTTGTTTTCTAAACGGAGAAAGTTTCGTTTTTAGATGTTTCAATAGTCGCTTCCTCTTCGTTCCAACTTCTGTGGGCAGTGGAAGTATTTTAGGGTTCTGCAGAGCGGTGGGACCCTGGGGATGGTTTTGTTCTACACGGGTCTGTCTCCTGGCTGAGATGATCGTGTCCAACTGGCGGGTGGTGTGGGGCTGCAGACGCCTACGCACGGGTGGGAATGTGGAGAATGAGCTAACTACCTGCTTCTCTGCCATCCAGTTTCATCCTGAATTTATAAATCATCGTCTCCACAGATTATAGTGTGACTACTTTTCTTTGACATAGAAAGTGACCAGTGTGTCTAATCGATTCTGGATGTTTTCTTTAGGATCAGGTAACAGACAATATTAAAATAAAGATTTCTTTTATCTGGATTGGATTTTTTTGTCTCTTGGAAGTAATTACTGTTTGGCGAAATTAAATTACTATTTTTCTCTGCCTTTTAAATTTCAGTGCACTAAATTTTGATGACGTTTTACTTTATAGTAGTGACTTTTATCTCCCTGAATTTGTGTTCCCAGTTATTGACTATTGGAAAATTAACAAAACTTTTTTACTGGAATACTTCAATTTTTAATATAACCATGTGGGGATAAATATATTAAGTGCATTTTATTGTTTTTTGGAAGCTTTGGGATTTCTGCATTTTTTCTCACTCAGTATGTTAAAACAGTTTTAATCTTGTGTTGCCCTTTATTGAAGATTGAAGTATACTGTGGGCTTTTTTTTTTGTCACCTTAAAATTACTGATTTCAAAGTAGCTTGGTTTCTGATTATATTTTAGTGATGAAGTCTCTTTGTAACTATCTTTTAAAGACGTATTTAAATTTACTCATGACCAACAATAAAGCAGAAATAATTAAACTTGAGTTTGGTGGTTTGTTAAATTTTGCAATAAAAAAGTTCTGACTCAGGGAAATACTGTTGTTTCAAATTGAAGAATCTGTATTACCTTTGAGCATTTAACAAACAAACAAAAAAAAGATACTGACTTGATTCCAAAGTACAGCCTTGTTTAAAAGTTTAAAAACAAAAGGAAGCACATATTTGAATTACCAGTACAGTATAGCTCTTGGTGGAGATTTCTGCCCTTAGTCCTGTGTATACTTTCGCTATTTTTCTGGTTCTTATAAAATGTCATTCTTATTTTAATGTGAACCTAAACATGTAAAGGGCATTTCAGAATGTATTCTTTGACACCAATTTCTAAATGAAGCGTGTGATAAGCTGATTGTACAGCGTGGCTTTCATGGATTCTGTCTAGCCCATCAGATCGAACCCAGGGCCTCTATCAGTGAGCCACATCCCCAGCATAGCACATTTCCAAGCAATTTCATATATACAAAATTTTTTTTTTCTCTTTTACAATATCTGTGGTAGCTTGATTATTTTGGATTCAAATTAATAGCATAAAATTACAGTCCTGGAACTACAGAGGGAGTTCCTCAGTTCACAGAGGACTTGACTTAGACAAGTGAAGTGCCCTCTGGCGCACACCAGTAGGTGCCTAAATTGGGCACAGAATCTAGATTTCTTGATTCTCAGTCTTCAGAGTGCTTCCATGACTCTTAAACCCTTGTGAAGGAATGAAAATGCCATTGCTTGTAAAAGAGGAAAAGAAGGAAAAGATGTACTGACTAGCCTGGACTAGAAACCAGGTTTCTTGATCCAACTTGGTGTACTCTTTCAGGGTCCTCCTTGTTTAAAGAGCCGAGTCACTCCAGTCAACCTCTTCACTCTTCTTTGTAACAGAATTGTGCTCATATCTTGTCTCTTAATACCTGAGAACACGAAAAACCTTTGCCATTCAAAATTTAGATGTGAAATCATATAGGCTCTTACAGGTTGATAAAAATTTTATTGTTGTTTACACTTTTAGTGGAAATAGTTTCCCCAATATTCCAGATTACCTTTTCTCAAGAATTACTTGGGATATGGTCCGGGGATTTTTAGCTCAGTGGCTCTGCCGCCTGCCTCGCAAGTGCAAGGTCCTGAGTTCGGTCCCGGGTACCCCCCAAAAAAAGAAGAATTAGTTGAGATATATCTGAATTCTAAACATAATAGTTCTTTCTCTTAGCAAAAATTAGTTTTAAGAGGTCCTCAGTTAAAGGGAAAACTTGAAAATTCAAGGAAGCTTAGAATTCATTACCAAGTAAGCACTGTTAGACACTGAGTTTAGTATTCCAGCAAATGTGGTTGTACATGAGCCTGTTTACTCTGCATGTCTACTTCCAGGTGTGTGTGTGCCCACACTCAAGAAGTGTGATCACTTCTTTCCAAAAAGATAGTCCCATGCGTAGACTTTGCTTTCAAAAATATGCCATCAAAGGTATCACATAATTTACTGAACCTGATTAATGGGAGGAGTTAAGTTTATAAGAAAGTCAAAGTATTCAGCTTTTCTCAGTGTACATTAATTAAGCTGAATATTAATGTTTAAAATGTTTTTCAGAGTAGCTTAAAAAATTTATTGAAAAAATTTAGACACTATGAGAAGCTTTTACTTTATCTTATCTTTATTAAAAATACTTGTGACCTAGTTTTTTTAAAACTCCATAGAACAAATGACCAAATAAGCTTAAAGTTTCTGTTTTGCAAGGTAATAGAACTGTAATAGAGCCAAGATTTGAATCCAGATCTGTTAAATACAAAGCTAATATTCTTTCATGGTACCACTCTTTCCTGCCTGGTATTTGGTATTAAAGTAGTCAGGTGTTTTTTATTTCATAATAGCACTTTTTTTGTGGCAGCACTAGGGAATGGAACCCAGGGCCTTGAGCATGCTGGGGAAGCATTCCACTGACCCATGTCCCTACCTGAGTACATTCTGTATATATAGGTTTTCAGCTCTTCATAGAAAATGCTTTAGGGAAAAAGGCCAAAATGTAACAACACTTTTCACTTTTTTTTTTTTTTTGTACTGGGGATTGAATTTAGGACCTTGTGCTTGCAAACTGAGCTAAATCATCAGCCCTCAGCAACACTTTTTCTTGATAAAATATTAAAATAATATACAGAGATATTTTCAAATTGAAAGTATTAAAAGAGCAGAATTTAAGAGATTAAGTCAAGTTTCTGCAGTTTTATCAGTGATAATTTTGTAGGTGGCAGTCGTTTTGCTTTTTGGTTCATTTTTGAAATAGGGTTTCACTATACTCAGGCTGACCTCAAACTCACAGTGCTCAGCCTCCCAAGTGCTGGGATTACAGGTATGTGCCACCATGTCCAGCAGTTTTTTGTTTTTGTTTTTTTTGGGACCAGGGATCGAACTCGGGTTCTTGCGCTTGCGCAGCAGGTGGCCAAACCACTGAGCTAAATCCCCAGCCCTCAGCAGTTTTATTAGTGGTAACTTTAAATTGGCAAGGCTGGATTTAGACCGCATGAATCTTAAGTCATTCTTTCTGCTAGATTTACATTTACTGTACTTGATTGCACAAATAATTTATTACAAGTCCACATCCCTTGTTTGAAACCAAGGGGACCATATGTGTTTGGGAATTCATAGTTTTTCAAAAACTAAACAAGTAATTGTGTGCATATGCCATAAAAGTAATATTACTAGGGAGGGGTAGTACTGTAACCCAACTCATTTATATTTAATGAAATTTATGAGTTTCACAATAAAGAGTGTACGAGAGCCTTACACACAGGTCAAGTCAGGAATTGCTACCATGTAAGTTAGGTAAAAGGTTTTAGTTTTCAGAACTTTGGATTTCTAAATTGCTAATTAGTGATATGGACCTTTAACAACATACATTAAAAAAAATACCACATTTAAACTCCATAGTGCTGTCGCTAACTCTTAGGTGCCAAACATTCTGCCAGGTACTTTATATAGTTTCAAAATCCTGCACTGACTCTTCAAGCAAAGTATATGTTATCCACATTTCACATGTGAGGCTTGGAAAAATTAACTGGCACTACACCACAGTTCACCTAATTACTAAGAAAAGAGATGAAGCAGGAATTTGAACCCAAGTATGAACATCCTAAGGCCAGTGTGGTCTTATGTGACTTTCAGGGTGATGTTCTTTCTCATGGTAGCAAGCTGTCTTTGGCGGGACTTACAGTTCACAACAGGACTTCTGTGTTTTCTTATTCAAGGTCTCACTGAATAGTCCAGACCGGCCTCAAACTTGCTTCAGTCCTCATGCTTCGACCTCCAGAGTGCTGGAGTGACAGGTGTGCACTACCACACCCAGCCATAATGGGACTTTTATAGGGTGTGCTATCAAGTGAGCTTAGGGAGAATGAGGGCTGGTGGAGAAAGGATAATTGTTTTGGAAGGAACAGAAAAGTATGTGAAGGGATCAAAGAGGGAGGAAAAAACATGGCTTATGTGAGCGTTGTGGGGGAAAATACGAAAGGTGATGTTCAGTTTATGCATTTTGTAGTAAGAGGGCGTTTCCCCTGACTAAAATAACTGAGTAAATTCCAAAGCCTCCTAATGAACAATACCAGAAAATTACGGGTTCATTTTACATAAAATATCGATGCGAGAACAAATCTAGACTATTAGCTAGCTGAATCCAATGAGTATTAAAAATAGAATATGACCAAGTAGAGTTTAAGGAACAAAACAATCTGATTCATCATAGTAGGACTAAAGGAAAACCATGGCACTTGACAATGTAAGACATTTATTACATTAAAATTAGAAGGTCTTAAGTTAGAAGGAATTGGTTTGATTTGACAGGTAACAAATTAAGGCAGGTGGTTAAATTTTTTAAGTTAGCTGGTAATGAGTGTTTTAAGCTTTTTAAGTCTCAACTGGTGATAGTTGTTGGAGGTAGCTTGGCACACAAAACATCAGAAGGCTTGGGTTTCAGTCTCGTACATTTTGTGTAACAGCAATGTTTAACTTTATTCAAATGCTATCTTGGACTTCTTACAAAGCATTTTACAACTCTCAAACTTCCTCTCATCACTTCTAGCTCTAAAAATACATTTTACATTTGCTAAAGAGAACGTTAATTCCTAATAAATTACTGTTTGGAGGGTTTTGTGATGTTTTCCCCAGAAATGTAAAAGCCACCATGCTGTGTGACTCTGGGACATCATCCATATTATAGTCCATGGGAATGATGTCCATCCGGAGTGATGGGATTTACAGTCTGGATGGTCACATGAATTGCTTTGCAAACTTTGAGGGCTTTAAAGTGTTAATTCTGTGAGGCAGGAGGATCACCGCAAGTGATCTAGCCTGAACTACATCGAAAGACCATGTCTCAAAAAAAAAAAGTGTTAATTCTGTATGTATTTTTAAAAACTTCTTTGCTGCAAAAAGGAATAAATCTGACCTCATTACTCTCGATTCAGTTTCTAGATTTTTGAGACTAGAGACAGCACTAAGGGACTCCATGTAATTTGGTACACAGCCACTTTGTTCAAACTGGGCATCTCATAAAAAACAAAACTGGGCATTTCTTGTTGTGAAAGATCTATCTAGATCTGGGAAGTGGAATTGATTGTTAATCGAATTGTAATGCTGTTTTTAAAGAGTCATAATTGTAGGTCTTTGAAAATACTTTAAATGAGAAGACCCACTAGCTGCCAAAAGTGTTCAAGCAGAAATATTGAATATTTTCAGGGGCTTCTTCCTTTTCCCCTCTTACTGGGGATTGAACCCAGGGCCTTTGCACTAAGCTGTATACTCCCAACCATTTTTTATTTGTTTTTACAATTTTGAGATGGTCTCACCAAGTTGATATTATTGCCCTTGAATTTTTTTTTTTTGTACCGGGGATCGAACTTGGGTACTTGCACTTGCGTAGCAGGCGGCGAAACCACTGAGCTAAATCTCTGGCCCTGCCCTTGAATTTTTGATCCTCTTGCTTCAGCCTCCTAAAGTGCACTGCTATGCCTGGTTCTTTGCAGCTACTTTCCGTGGTTATGTAAAATCCTTCATCTGTCAAGATAAACTGGCCTAGAAAATGAACTAGGTGAGAAACTTGGGAAATTAGCTCAATCAGAAAAGTTTGTAAGTCTGTCCTACCGTTTGTAAGACTGAGATAATAGACACAGCAGTCTTGTCCTCTGAGGACATGCTACATCTCTACAGGTTCATAACCTCCCTAGGTTGAGTGACCTGTGTTATGGTTCAGGTCTAGGTGTCCCATCAGTGCCTCGTGCTCATAGGTGGGGCTTTTGGGAAGTGAAAGGGTCATGAGGGTGTGATACTCATCAGTGGACTAGTCCACTAACGAGTTTATAGCTACATGTGATTTGGGGAGGTGAAGACTGGTCCTAAGAGGTAGGTTGCTGGGCGCTTGGCCTGGTGACTCTTCCTTCTCCCTTGACTTCCCTCTGCTTCCTACTGTCATGCCACCTTGACTTGGAGCCAGCTGACTGTGGGCTGAAACCTCTACAAACTGAGCCTAAGTAAACCTTTCCTCCTTAGAGTTGTGGGTATTGAGTCTCAGCAAAGAGAAAGAAGCTAAGATAACTTTTCCTAAGAAATTTGGTTCTCGAACATTAGAGAGTATCAAGAACTTTGCTTGGAGTTGTTATCAGTAAGAATGAAACATTAGGGCTGGGGATTTAGCTCAGTGGTTTTGCTGCCTGCTGCGCAAGCACAAGGACCCGAGTTTGATCCCCACTACCAAAAAAAAAAAAAAAGAATGAAACATTACACTTTTGTCAAAAGATTAAATTATTTAGACTCAGAACTAATCTTGATTTGCAGTTGTAGAGGTTGGGATAGGGGATTGCTAGCCACAAAATTCTACATTTACCTTGCCTCTTCCCCAAGAAATAGAAGATCTAATGTGTCCCCTTTTTTATTGTACCAGAAATTGAACTCAGGCCCTGGTGCTTACTAGGCAGGCATGGCACCACTGAGCCATGTCCCCAGCCCTCCAGATCTGATGTGAATCCATTTAACACAGCCCTGCATTTAGAGCCTGTCTGGACATTGCTTCATTGACCTTAGTTCCATCCTTCCCCAAACTCCTAGAATTTCTCTGTTATAGGAGGTACCTTGCCCTGCTCTGACATCGCCCCTTCATTGTACTGGGTCAGTATGTGTAGCATAGTTGGGCTACAGGTTTGATCCTAGTGGTTGGAGTAGACAATTTGAAAAATTACATCAGGTTTCCAATGATACTCTGCACATCTGAGATTTCCTTCAGTCTCATCCGAGGCTTCTCTGTGCCAGTTGTATAGACTTTTACACTAAGCTATTGGGAAAAATCTAGCTGATTTTATTTATTAAATATGTTATACTCACTGAAAGTTAGAGGTGACTTTGAAAAAATTTTTCTGTATGGTAAGTCATAAAGTAACTTGAGTCTTGGGAATAAAGAGTGCCATGTAAGAGCTAATACTTTCAAAACATTAACACATTGATTAAAAAAATGTAGGACCTGACATTTATCTAATAAACTTGTCTGGCCCATCATTCAAACCTCCTTTGCTCCTCTCCCTAGGATTTATATTTCTCATTTGAAACACCTAGGAGCTATTTCATATAATTTATTTTTCTTCTCTTTCTCTGTTTTTGCTTTCCTGCGTCTTGTGAATTTGTTTTGGTGTATGTATTTTCCCCCTTTCGATGATCCTTGAGCTGGAACTCAAAGTCTTGTGCATGCTAGGCAACTGCTCTAACCACTGAGCTATGTTCCCAGACCTTGAATTTTGTGTTTTAAAATATGAATAACGAGAACATAGTCAGAAGTATGTATCTCAGTAGAAGGAACTTGAAGGTCAAGATATGTGAAGTAATTATAAGAAATTGCCCTGAACTGAGTTCAGACACCCTGGCATCAATGAACTAAGTTGTTTGTTTGTTTTTTTAGTACCAAGGATTGAACTCGGGTCCTTGCGCTTGCGCAGCAGGCGGCGAAACCACTGAGCTGAATATCCAGCATGTGAGATTTCTTAGTCATCTTTGAGGGACAGAAGAGTAGAAAGAGCTAAATTTCCTACATCTGAAGGGTGCAGGGAGAGTTGATGTGCAGAGACTAATGGCGTCGGTTCTGTGAAAGAATGGCTTTGTAACACTCAGGAAGGGAATGTCTGAGAGGCGTTAATATGGTGTGTGTGGGGATAGAGTTGGATGGACTTAGGTTGAAAGTTGCCTTTATTGTAGTAAGTTGCTTGTAGTAGTTATTTAGCCTTTAGGGTATTATTTCCTCAAGTAGAATTGAAATAATGTTAACTAGCTCTTCTTGTGAGAGCAGTGAGACCTAAAGAATTTAGATGAAGTAACTCATATCTGAAGTAACTGTTGTTGTAATGAGTAATAAAAGTCATCAGGGATTCACAAGAACATGTACTCCAGTCTTCATCTTGTTGGGAACTTGGAATCCTCATGCCTGCACCTCCCAAACTGCTGTATTTAGGGCATGTGCTACCCCACATACCCAGTTCAAATTATTTAAAATTAATCATTTGTTTGTATGTTTATTTTGTAATTTTGTTTTTGAGACACAGTCTGACTATGTCTGACTGTTCAGGTTGGCCTTGAACTTACTGTGTAGCCCACCCAGGCTGGCCTCAAATGTGGCAATCCTCCTGCCTCAGCCTCTTGAATGCTAGGATTACAGGAATATGCCGCCACTCCTGGCATCAGATTTTATTTTTAAAATACAGATAGTTTGGAGTCATTTTTGGGATAAATAAGCAAATTTCCTTAATGGAGAACTTTTGAAGTTTTTCACATGTTAATACTGCTTTTGAATGTCAAAGAGGGTGATGATATTCCATTGATCTCACCAGGAGGTCCATTAAATACCTGTTCTGACAGATCCCAAGTTAGGAAATTATGCAATGAAGCAGTGTTTTAAAGGTGAAGTTGTAAGAAAGTTTATGCGTGATACCATGGGTTTGATCCCCAACACTACCAAAAAGAGAAAACAAGATAAATTTATAATCTAAAAGTGCTGTCATTCTTGGGGAAGGGTGTTGAGATGGGATCTCGCTGTGTAGTTCAAGTTGGACTTGAACTCACTATGTAGCACAGGCTGGCCAGGAGCTCTCTGGGACCCTCATGCCTTAGCCTCAGAGCGCTGGAATTACAGGTATATCCTACCATGCCTGGCTGTTCTTTTAAATAGCTGTGGGTTTTTTTATGTTGTCATCGTTGTCGTCCTTTGTCCCTACCCCCACACACACCCCCAGGACTGGGGACTGAACTCAGGACCTTGTTCTTGCAAGGCAGGTGCGGCACCACTGAGCTAAATCCCCAGCCAAATAGGTGTATTTTATTCTGTGGTTCCTAGGAAGATTTTGTTTGAACAAAAAAGCACTGGTGGTGCATGCTTATAATCCTAGCACTCGGGAGGCTGAGGCAGGAGGATCGTCATGAGTTCAAGGCCAGCCTGGAATACATATTGAGTTTAAGGCCAGCTTGTACCATATATAAGGAGACCCTGTCTCAAAAAAAAAAAGCTTATTATGTATAGCTCAGGGGTAGAGCACTTGCCCAGCATGTGTGAGGCCCTGGGTTCGATCCCCAGCACTGCAAAAAAGTAAAGTTTATTAGACCAAAAGAATTCTGTGAAAATACTGAGGGTTTTTTTTCAAGGATTTTGACAGAGCCTCACGTGAGGTCTTTGTGACTAAGATGAAGAAATGCAGCAGAATTTAGGTTGGCATGGTGGGCCAGTGCCTCAGTAACTTTTTTTTTTTTGGTACCAGGCTGCGAAACCACTGAGCTAAATCCCTGCCCCCTCAGTAATTTGTACTGAGGGCGGCCACCTAGTGAGTTGATGGCAGCCCGGAGACTTTCCAGTGGCCACCTAAGGCCGGTTTTTGTCTTAAAGACACGGATGAGCACTTTGATGGTGTCCTCGTTAAACTGCAGGTGCTGTGAAGTTGGGAAAGATAATGTGTTGAAATGACAGGGTCAGAATATTAAAAGTTCTTTGATTATGGAAAAGGAGGTTGTAGTCATTGGAATTACAATATGAAGTTCACTGAATGGTGGAACAGCCTAAAAGGCAACTATGACCCTGGACTGTGGTAGCATATAGAGTAGAATACAAAGAAATTTCTATTCCTGATTTGTGTCCTTCATCTTTTTTAAACCATATTGTTTTGTTTCCTTGTCGGACTCCTGAAGAGACTCACTACATACTGTGTGGTGTGGAGCGTGAAGCGGGCACTTGAAATATGCCATGAGTGGGTGTAAGGAACTTCCAAAAGAGAATCAAAGTTGCAAAGAAAAAGTGGAAGTCATACAATTATTTTTATAGCAAAACATGGGTACATTTTAGTCATACATGATGATAACACTCATTATAAGGAATTCACACCTGTGCATGATACATCCCGCCTCTTTTTTCCTATCCCCCTCATACAAAAGTTAAGGGAAACTCAGAGGAGTTCGTGTTAGAACACGGTCATCCAGGGAGGTAGAGCCAAACAGGACCAGTTGGTGGACATTAGAGGCCGATGTCACCTCTGTTAAGAACCACACTGTTAGTGCACTGGGTTTTCCTAGTACAGGCTGTCTTGAAGATCATGGGTTAGACTATTGAGGGTCTGTTAGCTCTAGCTCATAGAGTACCCTCTCTGCTACCATATTTCCCACCCCTACTACTGCTATCAAAAATTGATGGCCTTAATGAGTGCTTAAACTTGAAAAATGAGTTAAAAATTATTTTGAGGCTAAAATAAGGGATGTCATCTTTGGTGGCCATATGTCAACAGTTTTTTGGTAAAAGCAAGACTAGAAAACTCCTTTGAAAATCTCTTTGCAATCCTCTTCTAAAGCAGTGGCTCTCAAAACTATTTTGTTGAGATTCCAAAAACAAATACATTTTACTTTACGGTTTACTACATACAAGGACGTAAACACCTAAAACAAGTTCTGGCACTTTTGTTGTTTAGGTCCGGTTTTCTCTAATTTTTCTGTTTGCTTTTTTTCTTTTAAGATACTGGTTATAGGCCATGTGTGGTGGTGCATGCCTGTAATCCAGCACTCTGGGAGGCTAAGGCAGAAGGATTGCAAGTGCAAGCCCAGCCTGGGCAACTTAGACCTTGTCTTAAAATTAAGTATTTTTTAAAATGCCTGTTATATATGCTGGACATGGTGGTGCACACCTGTAGTCCCAGCACTTGGGAGGCTGAGTCAAAAGGATCATTGAGGTCAAAGCCGATCTAAATTACACGGCTCAAGAACTAACTAAATAAGCCTGTTATACACTGATAAATGGATTTCAAGACCCAGTAGTGTAGTAAGTTGTCACAAAGTAAAAAATATTGCTCTGCAGGATCTCATTCATCTGGTGAAATGAGATGTTCAACAACTAGGCCAGTGACGGTGAACCTTTTAGTGCTTTCAGTGATACAAACAGCCCACTGCAGTATTCGTGGCATAGGTTTGCCACCACTGACAGAGAGGCAGTTAGTGAAAGAGCTATGTTGACTATAGTAGGTTTTTCAATACAAGATTCAGAAGCATTTTTAAAATTGCCTAATGCAGCCAGGTATGTGACACATGCCTGTAATTCCAGCCACTCGGGAGGCTGAGGCAGGAAAATGACAGCTTTTTGAGGCCAGAACTGGTAACTTAGTGAGACCCTTTCTCTAAATGATAAAAAAAAGAGAGCAAGAGCTCAGGGTATAGCTCAGTGGTGGAGTGCTTACCTAGAATGCACAAGGCCCTAGGTTTGACCCCTCACCACCACAAACACCCCCCTCCAGGCCAGGTGCTATGGTACCTGTATTTCCAACTATTTCTAATGCTGAGGCAGGAAGATCACAAGTTCAGTCCCAGCCTAGGCAACTTGACGAGTCCCTGTCTCAAAATTTTTAAAGGGCTGGGGAGAGGCCCTGGATTCCATCTCTAGTACCCAAAAAAGGTGCCTAATGATAAATATGTTGTAACTCTAGAAAGTTAAAAGCCATGGGTTTTTCTTTTTTTCCTTCCCTGCATTGACCAGAATAACGTTTTCAGGATTCCTCCTTCCCCTCCGCCTTCCTCTTCCCTGCCTTCCTTCCTCTTCACAGTAGGATCAGCACTAATTGAGCTCAACAATGTAGCAGGTTGTCTAATATCTCTTGGGATTAATTTAAGAAAATGATTTTGTGCTCTTTAAGTAATATAAAGTTCAGGATGTTGGTAACAAGATAAGAGTTTGTGTTTTACAGCTACATTATTCATCTTTCCTTAACTGGAGGTTACTTGTTATTTCTGTATTCAGATGTGCAGGCTCATTCCAAAGTACAGCTGCGTTTTATGGTCTCTGTTATTTTCTTAGCTGTACAGTTAAGGGGTGAATGAGATCATTTCAAAGGTAAGACAGTTTCCATCTCTAAACTACTGCTGTGGTCCATACTGGTTTCTCATACAAGGAATATCATTTTGTCTACTCTTAAGAAAGAAAAGGAATTCTTTGGGTAGACGTTGTCAGTATTTAGTAGAAAGAAGTTGAAAGTTAAGAGAGTAGGCTAATAAATAATAAAACCCTATTGGGCTGGGGATTTAGCTCAGTAGTTCCACCGCCTGCCTCGCAAGGGCAAGGTCCCGAGTTCAATCCCTGGTACCAAAACAACCCTATTGGTTTTTAAATTTTAAAAAAAATTTTTTGACGGGATTTAGCTCAGTGGTTCCGCCACCTGCCTCACAAGCAGAAGGACCTGAGTTTGATCCCTGGTACAAAAAAAAAAATTTATTAGTATATGTTTGCAGTACTTATGTCTTCATTCATCATAGTAAATTCCTACTGCTTCTAAAGTAAAATGCTTTTTAATTTTTTTTTTTTTTTTTTTTGAAATGGTCTTGAACTCCTGAGCTCAAATGATCATCTTGACTCGGCCTCACAAGTGCTATGATGTACTATGTAGCCATGTGCTGTGATGCCTGGCTAAACTATCCTTTTGCGGAGGGGGGCCTAAACTATCTTGATGCCAGACAGATACTGTCTAGCCCCTCATCTTATTTTTCACTTCTGCACTTTAAACAGATAACACATGGTGGCTTCACATTGCAAAGCCCTATGGGGATCATTTGGGAATTGGTTCACTGTGACCACTTATTTTGGTGCTGGGGTTGAACCCGGGCCTTTGGGCATGCTAAGCCTGTGCTTTATCCAGTAAACTATCCCTAGCCCCTGATTACAGTTAGTATCTAGAAATAGAAATTATATTAGCTTTTAAAGTAAAAGCGGCAATAATTGAAGTTTTGAAGTTCTTATGTTCCTAAATTTTGTTTTGGTTTTTTGGAGCATTTTGAGTTTTGTAATTTTATGTTTGAATTTCTGTGTGTTATATTAAAAATTTGTTTTCCTTGTTGGGTTGCACTTTTTCCTTTTTTTAGAGCAAACTTTGAGACTTACTTAAATGGAACTCCAGTTGATTTCAGTGATGAAAATTGGTGTAAGTCATTCAGTGGCTACTTTCTCTGGCCTGAATGGTAACCTGAGAACTTTGCCATAATATCAGAAATAACAGTATAAAAATAGGGAATGATAAGTAGTAATAGCTATACTTGTTCACAGGACAATCTTGAGAGATTGTTCCTGTTTTATAGGTGAGGAAACTTAAAGTTCAGTAAAGGGAAGTAGCTTACTCAAAGACAGAACTGCTAAGTGGAAGAGTCAAGATTAAAATCTTTTCTTTTCTTTTGAGACAGGGTCTCACTATGTAGCCCAGGTTGGCCTTAGTCTCCGGAGATCTTCCTGCCTCTGCCTCTCTAGTGTGCCACCACACCCAGCTAAAAATTTGTTTTTAAGCTCTCTGTTATATTGAAATTTTATATTGATCCAGTTAAGATTGTTGATATTAATTTCACACTTAAGAGTTAGTTTAGCTTTGGCATTTAAGTAATAATATTTCGATGGACTAAGGTTGGTATTTTGTTTTTGGCTAGAAGTAGAGAACTTCCCATGCCCTGGAACTTAAATATTATTAAGTGTTGAGTTTCTTATTTGTCTCTTTAATTTTCAGTTTTCATAGGGACAAGTTCATTAAAATTATAGTTAAGCCCCAAATAAGGTACATTTCTAAGTAGAGTTGTCCATCAGTATCTGGAGGATTGGTTTCAGAAACAAGAATTGTGGATACTTATGTCGCTTATATAAATGGCATACTATATATAACCTGTACACATCCTCCCAAATGCTTTAAAATCTAAATTATTTATAGTGCCTAATACAGTGTAACTGCTGTGTAGATAGCTGTTTTACTGTATTGATTAGGGAATGACAAGGAAAAAAGTCGATATGTGTTCAGTACAGATGCCGTTTTAGTCTTGCTGTTTTCAGATCATTGAAAGTTAAAATATTTTGTGATTTAAAGGAAGGGATGGAGCTGGATGTGTAATCCAGCAGTTGGGAGGCCAGGAGGGTTGCCTTCAGCTCAAGGCCAACCTGGACTACATACAGAGCAAGACCCTGTCTCAAAATTAACAAAACAACCAAAGAAGGGATCATCTTTCAATTTAGTTTTAAATTTTAATTTCTTATATGACGTCAGTATCCAGTAATCTGCATGGCATTTTTGCAGTTCTTTTTAAAATCTAGGATAGAAAAATGTAATGAATAGCCTTTAAAATTTCTTAGCCTTAAAGAAAAAGTTGGTCTGGGCATAGTAGCACATGGCTGTAATCCAGCGCTTAGCAGGAGGATCGCCGTGAGTTTCTCATGACTATGTAGTGAGTTGAAGGCCACCTTGTCTGAAAAAAAAAGGTAACAAGTTACTTGGAGGAAACTAAGTTTTCTTTGGTCATTGTGGGAAGTTGTAAGTTAAATGTGTGGCTGAAGAGATGTAATGCTTTTCCTACTCTAATCCTTTCCTTAGATACTGAGTCCGTGTACTCAGCAAGCGCGTTTCTTGAGTCTGGTGTTCTAATGAAGAAGAGACAGCCCTGGCCATGAGGAGCTCCCACTGAGTAGGAGAGACAGGCATTTGGAAAATTATCCAGTATCAATAAAGAATTAGGGGTTTTGAGAGAAAGTGAGCTTCTTTGAGAGTAACTCACAGCCTTCTAGGCAAGGCATAGCAGAAGCAAGTGGTAAGAAACACCTGCCGGAATTGCAGACTCCTGGGTTACTTAATTGTTAAGTGGCAAGAGAGGAACTTTTAAAGGTTTTAAGAGATTGGATGGTACCCTATAAGAACAGAACTCTCCAATTTTACCCTCAGAGCAAACAGTTCTGAGAATATGTGAGCACTGTGCCATAAATGTGGATCTAAAACACAGTTGTTACTTTCAAGAAGCTCAGATAAGTGATACGATGCAGGATATGCACAAGTATAGCTGACTGTTTACAACAGGAAAAAAGCCTTTTTGTTAAACCTAATAATCAGTTTTAATTTTTTGGTACTGGGGATCGAACTCAGGACCTTGCGCTTTTGAGGCAGGTGACAGAGCCATCGAGCTATATCCCTGGCCCAGTTTTTTTTTTTTTTTTGGTACCAGGGATCAAACTCGGGTCCTTGCACTTGCAAAGCAGGCGGTGAAACCACTGAGCAAAATCCTCGGTCCTCTGGGCTAGTTTTAAAATTTTTTAATGCTTATTTTGTGGTATTGGGGGTTAAATCCGGGTCCTTAATGCTGAGCTATACCCCCAGCCATTTTTTATTTTGAAACAGGGTCTGGTTGAGCAGCACAGTCTGGGCTCAGATTTGGGATTCTCCTGCCTCAGCCTTCCAGAGTGCTAGGATCATAGATGTGTGCTACCATGCCTGGTTCCCAGTCCTTTTTTATTTCTTACTTTGTTGAAAAAAAGTCTTGAAAAGTTGCCTGGCTACAGTGGATTTAATTTTGTAGACTATCTTTTAGACCTATCAAGCAGCTTAAATCATCAGTTTTAACTGAAGAACTGAAGTCCAGAAAAATTAAATGATTTGCTTGAAGTTCTAGAAGCAGGCCTAGAATTCCTAGACCTATCAAGCAACTTAAATCATCAGTTTTAACAGAAAAGAAACTGAACCCCAGAAAAATTAAATGATTTGTTCAGAGTTCTAGTAGCCAACCCAGAATTCCTACTATGATTCTATGTTTGGGAGGGGTTGTTTTGTTTTCTACAGAACAGCTGAGGAGTGTTTAGAAGGATAGCCTAAGGAAGTAGCCATTATTAGCAAAGTCAGCAAGTTAGACATTGCTTTATGTTGGCTCTACACTTAATCTTATTGGTAAGCTAATAATAAGCAAGTACCTTTACTACTCTTGTCAAAGCTCTGAAGAACCTAACATGTTTTCCTTTTGCAAGGTAAATACTCTCAATTTATTCAGTTCTTCATATGATACATCCTTCACCATTCTGGTAGCCCTCCTTTATATGGTTTCATAGGATATATCTATTGGTATGTGGCCCCCAGAAATTGAATGGTAATATTTTAGTTGCCACGTCACAAGCACAGGATAAGCTAGACCTATGCCTACAAATTTGGGACCTGTACTCATTAGGGATTAAGATTCAAAACTCCCTCCTTTGGGACTTGGGGATGTAGCCCAGTGCTAAGAGCACTTGGCTGGCATGTGAGAGGCCCTGGTTCGATCTCCAGCACTGCAAAATATCTACCTACTGTCAGTTTATCTCATAACCTTGTTAAATTAAAAAAATTTTTTCTTTTGGTACCAGGGATCAAATTTGGGACCTTGTGCTTATGAGGCAGGTGGCGGAACCACTGAGCTGAATCCCTGGCCCAAATAAAATTTTTTTAAAAAACAACTCCCCTCTTTTGGCTAGTTTCCTTCTCTTTCACTCCATGTCTTGTTTACTTGAGCCCTAAATAATGCAGAAAATGAGCCTCTTTGCATTGTGACCATATTCTGTTTTTTCCTGGCATTTATCATTAGAATTCAAGATCAGATTGGGCAGTTAAGGAGACTCTCAAAAATATAAAAAGCCCTGGGGATATAGATACAGCTCAGTGGCAGAGCATGCCTGGGTTTTATCCCCATTACTGCACTCATGCATGCATGTGCCCTTTTTTCCAGAGCATGGGTATTTTCATATTAACCATAACTAAAATTTATTTATTTTGGATTTTTTTGAGCCAGAGTCTCACTATGTGATCCAATCTAGCCTTGAACTAGCTATGTAGCCTAGGTTACCCTCAAATTCATAAGCCTACTTTAGCCTCCCGAGTATTCAGATCACAGACATGCCCCACCATGTCTGGCAAAATACTACATTTTAAAATGGGTTTTTATAGCCACATTTTTTTTTTTTTGGTACCTGGGATTGAACTCTGGTCCTTGTGCTTGCGCAGTAGGCAGCAAAACCACTGAGCTAAATCCCCGGCCCCTATAGCCGTATTTTTTTAGAAAATTTTTTATTGTGTTTTGGTATAATTAACATGAAATTTACCATCTTAACCATTTTTAAGTTTGTGGTTTAATAAAGTACAGTTACATTGATGTACAGTGAATCTCTACAAGTCTTCATCTTGCAAAACTGAAAACAGTTCCTCTTGCTCCCTCTTCTAGCTTCTGCCAACCACTATTTTACTTTCTGTCCATGAATTTGACTACTAGGCCTCATGAAAGTGGATTAATAGTTGGATTTTTTAACTTCCCTTTCTGTATGGAATCTTCAATAATACAAATTTGCCATTTTATGTAGTTGGAGCATGTGTCATAGTTTTGGTAGAACAAAGGAAAACAGAAGGCAAAATTCTTCAAGGATCTTTTTTCTTCCCTCTCTTTTCCTAAAGCTGAGGGTGTGATAATAACTTTTGTCTACATCTGAGCCTCAGGTATATTTTTAGATTTCAACCCCTGACAAGATATGGCAAATGATGGACCAGCTTGCATTCTGACTGTCCTGTCTTTGACTTTAAAATTATGTCTTAATCTGTACAACCAGGAATATCCCCCTGCTCAGGTTTTAGTGTAATTGGTGGCATGTGTTTCTTTTAAACCGTTGTTTGCTTATATCTAGTTAGGCTTCAGTTGTGCATCCTTTATCTAAGGCTCTTTTGCAAGTTAGTCTGATTTCTGACAGTGAAATTTGTTGTACCTCTAAAGGAGGAACTTCACAACTTTCAGAATACAAAATAGGAAAATAGAAAATAAAATTAGTTTCTGGTGTTGTTATCGTACCTGGTTAGAAGAACTTAAAATTATTTAGAGTCAAATAGATACATAAATTTATGAGGCTCATAATTTTGAAAAATTATATACCCTTTAATAAAAAGCATCTTTTAGCCTGATGTGGTGAGTGCATCTGTAATCTCAACTACTTGGGAGTCTTAGGCACCATGATCCTAAATTTGAGACCAGCCTGGGCAATTCAACAAGACTCAAAAAAGGGTTGGGGATGTAGTTCAGAGCTCCTGAATGTAACCTCCAGTACTACCACCACAGTGACAAAAAGCATCTTTTGACTTGACTGGTTGTTTTCTTTCCTCTTGCTTATCAGGTTTATTTTAGGGTTACCATATTTTTTTGTGCATTATTATATAATCTTGCTATAGCTAAAAATTGCTTTTGCCTTGGGAAAAAAGCTTAATAATAATTTTGTTTATCCAAGTATCTATGTTCATTCATATATATATATATAGCAGTAAGAATAAAAACGTTTACAGGTTTGGCTTGTATCTGTGTGATAATGAATATATGTGGTGAATTGGCTCACTTGGCTGTTATCTGTTATATGTTATGGGAGCTGGTTTTTGTGGGGAAGAATGGTATTTGGGCTGTCACTAAGATGAGCAATACGTGTAGTTTTTTGTTTTGTTTTTGCATAGTTTTGAAATAGCTTTTGGTTGAAGTGCAGTTTGCTATAACAAAATGTAAAGTAATTGGGCTGAAGTATGGGGGCTGTTAAAGATAATTTTCAGCTGGGCAGGGTGGCACATACCTGTGATCCCTGCACCTGGGAGGCTGAGGCAGGAGGATCGCTGCAAGTTTGAGGCTAGCCTGGGCTATGTAGTGAGTTCAAGCTCAGCCTGAACTACATAGGGAGATCTTGTCTCAAAAAACCAAAATAATAATAATAATTTTCAGAGAGCTATTTTAATTGTTTATGAAATTAAAATGTGTTTTGATATCATAGGACAGTCTTGCGTTTTTATGATCTTAATTAGTCCCTTCTTTCTACAGAAATAGGAAGGTCGTTGATTATTCACAGTTTCAGGAGTCTGATGATGCAGGTATGTTCTGTGATTTCAACAAATTGTTGGACTAACTAACTGGTGGAGGACTGCCAGCTTTTGTACTTCTTATGATGCTTATGATGCTCATATGAGGCCAGGCAGGGCAAGATAGTTAAACCCTGAGTCAAAAAAGAAAGAAAGAAAAATTGGTTATAGTGGTACCTCGCTTCATGAACACTTTTGTTTGCAAACTATGTTTTGTGACAAACGTGACTGTGGCCGTCTCTCCCGCACAAACACAAACATGGCCATCTTTTCCAAAACAAATTAAGTTTGTGAATGGAGTATTACTGTAGTAAAACCTTTACTTATTTTATGAAACCACTTTGATTTATGAACTAATGCATCCATAGAATGAGTGTTGTGTCTTAAATCTTAGCCATTAAAGGTTTCTATAGAGTTGTGTTCTTAAATCTTATTATTTTTCAGGTATATTTACTTTCCTTTTTCTTTCCCTTCCCTACCCTTTATTTTATTTTATTATTTATTTACTTATTTTTGTGCTGGGGATCGAACCTGGGACCTTGCGCTTGTGAGGCAGGCAGCAGAACCACTGAGCTAAATCCCTGGCCCCTACCCTTTACTTTAAATCTAACTTTATAAAGGTAATATATGCCTTTAGAGAAAAGCAGAAAGTTGTATGAAAGAGTAAAAAACTGAAACATAACCCTACATCCTAGAGGTAACTCTTAACACTAATTAAATTGTTGCTCTACATGCCAGGAATTATTCTAAATGTTCATATTTCGTAGTTTTATTCCTTAGAACAATCCTGTTATTCTGAGATACGTTAATTATTCTCATTTTATAGTCATGGAAACGGAGGCAAAGATAACACTCACGATCCCTTAGGTAGCAATATAGCTATATTTTACCCTTTCTGTTAACTCCTAGTCTTTCACCTTTTTTACCTTTTAAAAAACGTTAAAGCCAGATATGGTCATTCAGTCCTATAATCCCAGCACTTGGAAGGCTGAGGCAGTAGGATCCCCAGAGTTTGATGCCAGCCTGGGCTACATAGTGAATTCAAGGCCTGCCTGAACCTCATGCAAGACCTTGTCTCAAAAACAAAAAACAGGGGCCAGGGATTTAGCTCAGTGGTGCCACTGCCTGCCTTGCAAGCACAAGGTCCTGAGTTCAATCCCTGGTACCAAAAAAAAAAAAAATGTAGTTGAGGTCCTGCCGTTGAGTTCTGGGTTCTGTCCCTGTCTTGCTTCTTCTTGTACTTATGAGTCTCTCTGTCTTTATTAAATTTGAAAAAAATTCCTATTGGTTATTATTTTTCATATTTATAACTTATACAACCATTTAATAATTGCTGAAGCTCCAGACCACCTCCAGCTTCCTTCCTCTTTTTTTTTTTTTTTTTTTTTGGTACTGGGGATTATACTCTGGACCTTGCCCTTGTGAGGCAGGTGGCAGAACCACTGACCTAAATCCCCAGCACCACCTCCAGCTTCATACCATTGTATGTGATGATGCAATAAATAGTTTTGGCCATAATCACCTTTTAACATAGGGTAATCTTTTTAAATTTTATTGGAATTTTGAAATTGAAGCTATTTTCCTGAGCTGCCTGAGTAACCAGAATACATAGGGTGTATTTAACACATTAGATTAAAAGTAATTTGCTTGATGACAGTAATTGTTTTAGGATTGTAGGACTAGGTTTTTTACATTCTAAAATGCTTACACTGTATTACTTTAATAATTTTCAGATAAATATAAAGGTATTGAGACATGCAAAATCATAAATTAATAATTGTGCATGAGGACTAGTGGGTAACAGCATAAATGGAGTCAAAATTGTGAGACTAGAGTAGAAAATGTTTTAAAACAAGAAACCATTTGGGAAATCCTGTCCTGCTAACCACTTAAATAGGGAAAGAGATAACTAATGTCAGTAAATATAGTGGTGATTTTTATATGTAAAAATCATAGTTAATTCATTTGAACGATTCTCTGTTTAGATGAAGATTATGGAAGAGATTCAGGTCCTCCCACCAAGAAAATCCGATCATCTCCTCGAGAAGCTAAAAATAAGAGGCGGTCTGGAAAGAATTCACAGGAAGACAGGTAAGAGATGTTGATCCTGTATCACTTGCTCGTCCCCACTCTGAAGTGAGGGCAGTCTCTGGTCTCTGAAGTGTGGACTCTCGGACACCTGAGGGTTACAGTATTGGCTTCCCTTTGTTCTGCACGCCTCACACTCTTGCAGGCTGTGCTTTGGGGGCTGGACAGGTTGGCCTCCTTAGTCCTGGGGCTTGCTTGGCTTCAACTTTGAATCCAGGGTGATGTCTGAGAATGCCCTTCCTTTGCCTCAGACCTCTGAACATGAGCAGAAAGATTAAGTGTATAATTTGTGACTTAGAATTAGTATCAGTGCTTAAATTTACATTGTCTTGAATAACAAAGCACAAGGTAGAGTCACCTAAATCTGGTAGACTCTTAAACTGCACGGCCTGCTGAGTTTTGCTGTCTCGTAATTCTTTGTTTAAATAATTGAAACATTTAATGTAGTTTCTTTTTCTTTTCTTTTTGAAAAACTGGGTCTTGCTGTGTTCCCCAAACTGGCCTAGAACTTGCAATCCTCCTGTCTCAGCCTCCTGTGTAGCTTTGACTCCAAGCATGATCCACCACACCCACCTTGTATTTTTGTATCATAGTGCTGGGAATTGAACCCAGGACCTTGTAGGTGCTAGGCAAGTGCTCTACAGCCTCACTTTTTTTTTTTTCCCCCTTAGTTTTACAAATGCTTTCGCTATGAGTTGTAATTTAACCATAATTTTGCTTCATGAAAACAGGATATTATAGCTTCTGCCTGTTTTCCAAGGAGTACACACACATTCTCATAATTTTAATACCTACTTGATGAGGGTGATGATGATAGCTGCCGTTTATTAATATTAACTACTTTGTATACATTATCATTTAATTCTTATAGTACTGCTCTTAAATTAATTAATTTAGAGAGGTTCAGTGATTTAACCAAGTTTACCCAGCAAATGGACGAAGATGTTTTGAAATCATGCTTGGACCCCACTGTGCGTTTTTTAATCATTAGGCTGTCACACTTCCAAATAATCCGTTAAACATAAGTAGTTTAAAGAAATGAAATATTTCTCACTTGTTTTTCTAAGACCCTTAGTACACTAAAATCACAACTAAATATATGTGTTTACCTAGTATTTTTCATTTGTTTATATCACTAACTTATGCTCACTTTACTGGAAAATGTTGTATTACTTTTCAGGAAAAAATAATACAAAAATTACCATTGGGAAACAAATGTTCCAGAGTTAATATCTAGACCCTTAGCTTTTTGTTGTTTTTGGAACTTGAGATTGAATGCAGGGCCTTCACACTGAATTGTACCCTCAGCCCTTTGTGCAGATTTTTAAATTTTGAGATAGTATCTCAGTAGTTAGGTTGCCCAGGATGGTCTCAAAACGCCATCCTTCTGCCCCAGCTTCCTGAGTGTTGGGATTGGAAGTGTGCATCACATCTGGGTTTTAGTCACGTTTTATATAGCAGCCCCACTAGTTTTTATATTTCCACTTAATGTTTCTCCTAGTAACGAGCTGCTTTTGGCCTTTTATAATATCTTACTAATTAGTTATATCTAGTCTAAATTTTTTTGTTATAACCATTTTATCATTCTCCTTTGAGTCACCGTTTATATTAAATGCTTTGTGTATATTTCCTCAGACCAGTGCTGTGTTGATTTTTATGTTGGTTTCCACTTAAAAGTTCAGCTTTCAAGCCAGGTGTAGTGATGCGCACCTGTAGTCCTGGCACCCAGGAGGGTGAGGTTAGAGAATGGCCACGAGTTCATGGCCAGCCTGGACTGCATAGTGATGAGACCTGGGCTCAGAAAACCAAAAGATGGGCTGGGATGTAGCTCGGTGCCGGCGCCTGCCTTGCAAGCGCAAGGACCCGAGTTTGATCCTCGGTACCAAAAAAAAAAGAAAGAAGGAAAACCAAAAGAAGTTCAGCTTTCACTTGACTTTGCACTAATGATGTTCAAAGATTAACAGTCTGTATACACTCATTAAAATAACCCCCCCAAAATGTTATTTTTCATCATCAGTTAAGTTTATGAATTAAATGTATTGTTGTTATTGTTGTGCTGGTGACAGAACCCAGGACCTTGTATGTGCTGAGCGCTTTACCACTGAGCTACACCCACTCAGTGCTTACTTGTTATAGAAACATTAATGCAGAATAGTCACAATCCAATAGTCTTGGGCTTAGACTGCTTAATAAAGAAATATTTTGGAGCTGGGCGTGGTCACACCTACCTGTAATCCTAGTACTCTGCAAGGCTGAGGCAGGAGGAGTGCAGGTTCAAGCCCAGCCTGAGCAATTTTAGTATATGTGCTGCTGAAGCAAGCACCCAGCCTGGGCAATTTAGTGAGACCCTTTTTGTTTGTTTGTTTTATCTTTTGGTACCAGGGATTGAACTCGGGTCCTTGCACTTTCGAGGCAGGTGGCAGAACCACTGAGCTAAATCCCTGGCCCAGTGAGACCCTTCTTAAAAAATACAAAAAGGTCTGGGGAGGTAGGGCCAGCCCTGGGTTCAGTGCCAGTGAGTGAGTGAATGAATGAATGAATCATTTTTGGTTGCTCTGTTTGGAATCTCGGGTTGTATAATTTATCATTTGAGTATGGTCTAGATTATGAGGAATTCCAAAAGTAATTTACAAGATCTGTTTTCTGTTTTTGTTTTTTTTGGTACCGGGATTGAACTCAGGACCTTGTGTTTGTGACGCAGGAAGCAGAACCACTGAGCTAAATCCCCGGCCTACAAGATGTGTTTTAAAAAAGAAAGCTGTGAGGGCAGTTTTTTTTTCCCACTAAGTTTATCGGTACATTGTAGGTATACAGTACATTTACATTCATCATTGGGATCTTGTACCTTTACATGATGTATCTTGGTTCTTATTTTTCCCCTTCCCCACCCTCCCTTCATCCCCTCCACCCTTCCCTATTTGCAAAGACTTTGTTTCCATTTTTTTTTTCCTTTTCTCATATTTTTTCTTTTCCCTTCTTTCCTTTCCCCACCCCTCCCACTTCCCCTACTCCTTTAGACCTTTTCTTCCTATTACACAATATCAATTATACATTTTTTGATTGCAGTATCAAAATTTAGAGGACATTACCACAGATTTTACAGGATTTAAAAGGATATAGAAAGCATATTACAAAATCTTTTTTGAAATAAATTTGACAACTTCTAGGTACCTTGGAAGACAAATTAATGAAATTTACTCTGGAGGAAATATAAAATTTGAATAGCACCTATTAAAGAAAGTATATTAAAAAAAAAAAAGAAAGTATATTCCTAGCTTGAAAACCTACATATCTGACAACAACAGACTCATATACATTTTAACTTATGAATTATATCAAACATTTAAAGCAGAGAAAAGAAGGAACACTTCTCCCCTCATTTTAGGAAATCAGCATTGTGCTAATACTAAAACTGGATAAAGATAATAGGAGAAAAAAGTATAAACTTGGATAAAAATTTGTTGAACAGAAAAAACTATTAGAAGTCAGATCTGGCAGTATGTAGAAAGTGGTTTTATTATAGGGATGGCAGTGTTGGTTCAGCATTGGAAGGTCCACCCCCATAAGTCATCATTTTAACAGGAAAGGGAAAAGCCATATGATCCTGTCATTAGTTGCAGAAAAAGTATTGGACTAAATTCTACAGCTGTTCATGGTAAAAGTTATCAGGAGACTAGAAGTAGAACAGAACGTTCTCAACGGATAAGACATGTACTCCATACTTCCAGCAGAAATGCCTTATATGAATGGAAAAGATGCAATGCTTTCTCCCTGAGGTGAGGAACAAGGGCAGATATGCCTACTCTTCATCTGTCCATTAAACTTTGAACCATAGGTGTGATGACAGTTTTTAATGTATGAGCGTTGTCAGAATTTCTCTGAAATCCTAAGATATTAGCACTGCAGAGCAGCAACGATTTGCCTGAGATCGTACAGTAACTAGTGAAAAAGATGAGACACTAGAACCCAGATTCCCAAGTTAGGACTTGCTGAAGACATAATACATGTATGTTTATGTATTATTTTTAGAAGGTTCCTGTTGAGCTTTGAATCTCCTTTATTTTGCAGAATGGTCTTGCGTTCACTCATATTAGAAACAAAAAGTATTAGTAAATAAGTATGAGATAATTAAATTGATTCATTTCCATTTTAGTATTTTTATTCCCTACCTCTCTATAGAGGATTTTTTTTGTTATTAAATTTTATAAACAGGCCTATGTTGAAGTACCTGTTACTTTCCTTTGCAATTCGTTTTCCATGTTGATAAAATTATTTTTATTCACCGGCATTCCAGTAAAGTGAACAAATAATAGAAGCAGTTTCACTCCACAGCATCTCTTTGAACATTTTATATATAGATGAGGTATGGTGTTCTTCTCAAGTCAGATAGCAAGAGATTTGTGTTCATTTATACTTTGATCTCAGACTTTTCAGCATATCCTTTTTCCCCTTTATAGTGAGGACTCGGAAGAAAAAGACGTGAAGACCAAGAAGGATGATTCTCATTCAGCAGGTAGTAAACTTTTTTTAATGTAACAGGTACAGATCTATTCATATATTTATCATTAGACATTTTAAAAAGCAGTTTTGTATCCAGGCTGTGTTGCAAATACTGGGATTACAAAGATGTTTCCATCTTCAAAGAGAAAATAGTGACTCTCAGTTTTGCTGGCTTATTACAAATTAGGTATTCTGAGTCCTGCCCCAAGATTTCAGATTCAGTAGGTCTAGGTAGGGTGTTTAGGCTTTGTTTAAGTATCCTCAGATTGTTTTCTTTTCTTTTTTTTTTTTTTTTGGTACTGGGATTGACCTGGGGACCTTGCGCTTTCGAAGCAGACCGTGAAACCACTGGGCTAAATCCCCAGCCCTCAAGATTGTTTTCATGCATGGTTAAGATTGAAGATCAAAAACATTGACATGAGTGATAGGCATCAGGATAACTCTGTGTGCGCGCGTGCGCGTGTGTGTGTGTGTGTGTGTGTGTGTGTGTGTGAGAGAGCGAGAGAGAGAGAGAGAGAGATACTAGGTGGAAATGGAGGTATAAAAAAGGAATGATGGGGCCGGGGATTTAGCTCAGTGGTTCTGCTGCCTGCCTTGCAAGCAGGAAGTCCCAAGTTCGATCCCAGGTACCCAAAAAAAAAGGAATGATCAACTCTGGGTTGAAAAGCAAAAAAATAACTTTTTTTTTTTTTTTTTTGGTACCGGGGATCGAACTCAGGTCCTTCTGCTTGTGCAGCAGGTGACGAAACCATTGAGCTAAATCCCCAGCCCTAAAAATAACTTTCAGTCCCACTTTTCTTAGTTGGGAAAGAGTCTTTTGAAGCAGCCATAGAGAAAGCCTTTTGCAAGTATTTTAATTTGGAAGAATTAATGCAAATTACTGGACATACAGTGACTTATTGGTGGTATTTATTTATAAATTTTTTTCTTTTTTTTAAGAAATGAGAATTTTAGGGCTGGGGTTTTAGCTCAGTGGTTTTGCCACCTGCTGCGCAAGTGCAAGGACCCGAGTTCGATCTCCAGTACCAAAAAAACAAAACAAAAAACAAGCATTGAGAATTTTATTTCTTATTGCTCCCAGCCACTTCAGTTGTTTGTTTGTTTTTGGTACCGGGGATGGAACTCAGGACCTGGTATTTTTGAGGCAGGCAGCGGCACCGCTGAGCTAAATCCCTGGCCCCCAGCCACTTCAGTTTTGACCTGCTTAGTCTTCCTGGATCTCCCCTTTAAGGAGACTGCTATTTAGTTAATATTTAGAGCGTAGACAAGATTTTACTAAATTCCAGCTTCCACTGAGCTGTTTTGCTTTCCTTCCTATTTGACTATTTAACTTCCTAATTATTTGTCTGTTTACAATGAAAGTAAATTATATTAACCTTTTCGATTATCTAGTGAACTTGTGATAATGTAGTATATACTTTCATTCATTTGCCTTAAAAACTCTAACTTGAATCTCTTACATTTATTAGGTTTTTTTGAGCACTTTTTTTTTTTTGGTACCAGGGATCGAACTCTGGTCCTTGTGCTTGAGCAGCCAGTGGCGAAACCACTGAGCTAAATCCCCAGCCCTGAGCACTTTAAAATATATAACTCTGTACTTAGTATGAATACATCTCCTACTGCATAGGGGGTTAGTTTAGAGTCCGCCTAAGTTAGCTTTATTCTCCATTTGCCTCAAATGGGGTTTGGCAGTGAAAGTGGTCACTTGGATACGACCATGGCAAGGCTCCTAGAACTGGGAGTCTTTTCAGAAGAGTGATAGCTAAACCTTAATAGACTGAGGTAACCAACGCCCAAGAAGAAGGCTGTAGGTAGAGACTAATACAAATATAGCATAGTCTAGAGCCAGTAGGCTGGCAGCCTGCCCTTTAATCAGATTTCTTCATGAACATAATTGGGTTTTTTGTTTTTTTTTTGTACCGGGGATCAAACTCGGGTCCTTGCACTTGCGCAGCAGGCGACGAAACCACTGAGCTAAATCCCTGGCCCCATAATTGGGTATTGAAAAAAACTTATAAAAATTAATTGTATGTGAAAGTTTCATTTGTTTGTTTGTTGTGGTACTAGGGATTGCACTGAGGGCCTTCACTCTGAGCTATATCCCCAGTCTTTTTTGTTTTTTATTTTGAGACAAGCTCTTGCTAAGTTGCCCAGGCTGCACTCAAACTCAGGATCTTCCTCAGCCTCCCAGAATGCTGGGAATACAGGCATGTACCACTATGCTGGGCTTGGTTTTTTGTTAGTTTTGTTTTTGTTTTTTGAGACAGTTTCACCATGTAGTTCAGGCTTGCTTTGAACTTACTTTGCAGTCCAGGTTGGCCTTACTCAAAGTGATCCTCATGGTGCCACCTCCTGAGTGCTGGGGCTACAGGCATGAGTCACCACACCCAGCTTATTTTGTTATATTTTTTGGTGTACTACTGGGAGTACAACCCAGGGCCTCATACATACTGAGCAGGTGCCCTACCATTGAGCTGTATCTCCAGCTCTGAAAGTAATTTTTTATAAGCTTGTCCAAAGAACTTTAGCTAATTTGTCTAAATATATATTTTAAAGATTTCTCTCTCTCTCTAAATTGAAAGGAGTATTAAAATTCTCTTTACAGGGCTGGGGATTTAGCTCAGTGGTTTCACTGCCTGCTGCGCAAGCACAAGGTCCCGAGTTCAATCCCTGTACCAAAAAAAAAAAAAATTCTCTTTACAGTTAGACCCCATTTATTGTAGTGTCTTTTTGTTTAGTGGTATGGGGATTGAACCCAAGGCTTTCAAACATCCCCAGGACCACCCCCACCTTATATTGTATTTGGGGTTTTCCTGAGTTGCCCATGTTGAGCTTGAACTTGCATTGCAATCTTCCTGCCTCAACCTCTCAGAGTGCTGGGACTACAGTAGTATTTTTCTAACTTTAGTTTCTAAAAGCAGTGAACGTGAATTTGAATGTATTTGAGAATTTTAGGGAAAACAATGATAAAATTTAAAGTATGGGGCCAGGGATTTAGCTCAGTGGTTCTGCTGTCTGCCTCGCAAGCGCAAGGTCCCAAGTTCGATCCCTGGTACCAAACAAACAAACAAACAAAATTTTAAGTATGATATAGGAAACATATGGTCACACCTTAAATCAGCTTCATTATTCCTTAAAATTACATGTCTAAGTTATTTTATATGTGTTAATTCCAGTTACTTTTTGGTAAACTTTAGCTTTCCCTTTGTAAATGTTGTAGGAATTTTTTTTTTTTGATACCAGGGATCGAACTTGGGTCCTTGCGCTTGCGCAGCAGGCAGTGAAACCACTGAGCTAAATCCCCAGCCCTGTTGCAGGAATTTTTAAGGATAGAATTTACTCTTCTAGAATGAAAGCTGCAGGTTATATGCTACACACACCACTATGTGAGCTTTCTTAGATATTCAGTCGTTGAATCATGAAATTTTTATATTGCAGAGGACAGTGAAGATGAAAAAGATGATCATAAAAATGTGCGCCAGCAGCGGCAGGCAGCATCTAAAGCAGCTTCTAAACAGAGAGAGATGCTCATGGAAGATGTGGGTAGTGAGGAAGAACAAGAAGAAGAGGATGAGGCACCATTCCAGGAGAGTACGTGAAGTTGGCTAGTGACTATAGTTTAGGACTTTAATTATTTTGGTATTTTCTAAGATGCTAAATGTTACATCTATTCCTTTAAATTAAGTGGATACTTCTTTTAAGAGACATGACTATTGATAACAATGTTTTTAAAAGTTCAGAGATTGCCAGGATTGTTCACCATTTGTAATGTTGTACTCTTTAAAGACATTGTGTTCAAACATTGGATGAGCAAGTATCAGAATAATAGTTACATGCTATGACCGAGACTTGTATTTTAGCCTCACAGAGGAGGATATAGACCTTTCTCCCCACAAAAAAAATGATAATTTCAAAATTTAGGTGTTTCAGAGGTTATTCGGGTTAGTTATATGTATTTTGTAGTGTTCTTGTTTCATTTATTTGAAATTAGGCCAAAAGTACCAGGTCAGTTCAGTTTCATTTTTCTGCTGTCAATCAGTACTATACAGTACATGGGAGTGATAGAACTCCTAAAAATTATTTCATAGTTTCAGTTTTTATTCAGATTAAGTCTTATCTCTTCTGTTGTCAACTGAGAACTGAGTCTTCAGACAAGTCAGTCCTGTAACCTTCTTGTGAGGTGTATGCTAAACTCACTTTACAGATAGGGCAGTGACCACTCCAGCCAAACTGGCAGTACAACTACAAATAGAACCCAGTAGTGTTCCACTCCCAGATCTCATCCTTCAGTCATTCTTAGCAGACTTTCCCTTTGTTCACTTGGAAGGATGTGTACATTAAGTTGGACGTTGAAATTCTTCTTTCCTCTCAGAAGATTCCGGCAGTGACGAAGATTTCCTAATGGAAGATGATGATGATAGTGACTATGGCAGTTCAAAAAAGAAAAACAAAAAGATGGTTAAGAAGTCCAAACCCGAGAGAAAAGAAAAGAAAATGCCCAAGCCCAGACTAAAGGCTACAGGTGAGCTCTGCAATGATAAAATTACTGCTTTAAAATTTTCAAGGACCAATGCTTTCTCTACAGAAATTCTTCATGAAGTGTCAGCCTGACACTTAACAGGAATATAAGAAACCTGAAAGCGCCCTGTCTTCTGCATCTGGAAGTATCACTTATTACAAGGACTTCAGCCTCTCCAAGATTCCAGGGGACTTAGCCGTATTCTTCAAATATTGCCATAATAACATAATTGAGAAGTGACTTACTTGTTTCGGGCACAATGGTGGGAACATTGTGTCACCATAGCTGTTACTGCCCTGTTCAGCATCTGATTTCCCGGCCTCAGCAGCTAGTGAAGACTTGACAGTGTGAAAATGTGCAGACGTCCAGCAGTACATTCACGTTCTGTGTTATGATCTCCACCCCATCCGCTCTGTATTATCAGAATAAAATCACATTTGACAACATGGACTCATTTTCTCTGAGCCCTAATAGTTTCTGCCAGATAGTTCCCTAGTGCAGGTAGGTTGTTAATTAAATCAGAACTCTAGATTTGCTTTTTGTATAAATGGTTTTTACTCTGGCAAATAGAATTAGTGATTTTTAATTTTTTATTTTTTTGGTATTGGAGATCGAACTCGGGTCCTTACGCTTGCGCATCAGGGGGCGAAACCACTGAGCTAAATCTCTGGCCCCTGAGCAAAATATCTTTTTACAAATCACTAATTTGGGCTGGGGATTTAGCTCTGGCCCCCGAGCAAAATATCCTTTAAAAAATTACTAATTTGGGCCTGGGATTTAGCTCAGTGGTTTTGCTACCTGCTACACAAGTATAAGGACCCGAGTTCAATCCCCAGTACCAAAAAAAAAAAAAAAACTTTGCTCAGGCCAGGGATTTAGCTCAGTGGTTCCGCCGCCTGCCTCACAAGCATAAGGTCCTGAGCTAGATCCCTGGTACCCAAAAAAAAAATTTTTTTTGCTCTTCACTTCTTGTTACGAATAATGGAACTATCAAAAATTATTTCTGGCTTTCCTTCTTGACCTGTCTGTCGAGCCGCGGCACCCCACCCCACCCCCCACCCCCACCCCACCCCCGTAAGTTGCCCAGGTGGGGTTTGAAGTTGTGGACCTTGGCCTCAGGCTCCCAAAGTGCTGGGATTATAGGCATGCACCACCACACCCATCTTTTAACATATAAACACTTGGATCATAAACAGCTTTTAAACCAGGCCTCATGGCACACGCTAAGAATTCCAGAACTTGGGAGGCTGAGGCAGGAGGATCGTCTTGAGTTGGAAGCCAGGCTGGGCTGCTTACTGAGTTTAAGGCCACCCTCAAATACATAGGGAGACCCTGTCTCAAAAACTAGCCTGAGGATGATGTGTATTTTCTGTAGCATCATGTTTCTTTTTTAAAAGCTTTGCTGTAGGAGGCTGCGCACGTGGGTGGCCTGCGGGATGCACCCAGGGTTTGCGGGGACCCAACCTGACCCTGACCATGGACTCGGCGGCTCTGGTGTCCTCCCTGGGGCCTTGTCCTCCTCTTGTTTGTGCCACTCTCTCCTCCCCACCGTGACCACGTTCCTGCTCTGCGGGGAGTTGGGCCTGACCTCGCCCTGCACCCTGCGGCCCCAGCAGTATCTGTTGGAAATGTTGGCCAGCTTGAAGTAGATCTGATTATCTCTGCACAGAACGCGTCTAAGATCGGTTACCTCTGTACTGACTGTCTGGTACCAGTGGCTGGAAACAGTCCATATGCAACAGAAGAAGAAAATTCAACAATTCAGTATAAATGCTGAAGTATATTCATTGCCTTCAAGAAAGTTAGTGGCTCTTCAGTTAAGATCTATTTTACTAATTATAAATCCAAGTCATTCTGTGAAAAACTCCTTCCCTGGGTGAAAAGTAGCAGCTTTGTCAGAGTTACTGTTCATCCAAGCAGACACTCATAGCAGTGAAACATCCTGCAGCTTCACAGCACTCCCTTCCGTGACCTGCTTACACCTTGCATGCAAGAAAGTGCTGAGTGAAATAAAGAGCCTTAACTAGCAAGAAACGCAAAGAACTGTGTGTTCCTGAAATGAGTGATGCTGATTCCTGTGTTCGAGGCCCAGGAGGAGGGATCACAAGCACTCTGCAAAGAAAGCTGTTCTAAAGAAATCGAAATGGCATTCTGCTAAAATTGGTTTCCGAAGAGAACAACTTTCTGGACCCACTGGGTCTTGCTGAGCACCCTGAGTAGCCACAGTCACAGAGCGATGACCCTGCACCACCCACCTTGCCGTGGGAAATTCCAGGGTCTTAGAAATTAGTCTTGGGCAGTGATCTTCCCCCTGCACTTTTTTTTTAAATGTTTTCAGTTTTATATCCTGAGACACTTATTACCAACACAACTGTTAAGTATTCTATATGAAGATTGTACTACCAAGAGTATATTAGGACATAGATCCTTTTCACAGAAAATGTCAAAGAAAAATGGATTCACAAAAGGTCTTTCCCCATGCCTTTCAACATCTATAACGTAAAATTTATACAATAAAAATTTATTTCCTAATTAAAAATAAAAGCATTGCTGTGAACATTGGAGCGTTAATAAAAGATGAGCCAGGGTTATAGTGGCGCCCACCTACAATCCCAGCACTGGGAGGCTGAGGCTAGAAGATCGCAAGTTCAGGTCCAGCCTGGGCAGTTCAGCAACTCAGCAAAGTTGCTAAAACCTTAGCAAACCGTCTCAAAATAAAAAATGACAGGATATAGCTTAGTACAAAGACTGTGGGTTCAATCCCTAGTGCCTCAAAAGAATAGGCTAAATGAGACACGTGTACAGGGTACTCCATATATAAAACTGAACTTTTTTTCCTTGTGCATAGCAGGGATTGAATCCAGGGCTGCTTTATGTAAGCCAGACAAGAGCTCTACCACTGATGTACATCCCTAGCCTTTTTTTTTTTTTGTACCAGGGATCGAACTTGGCCCCTCTAGCCATTTTTTCTATTCCTTTTTCTTTTGGTTTAAGACAGAAAGTCGCTAAGTTGCTCTATCTGTTCTTAAACTTGTGTTCCTCCTGTCTCAGCTTCCCGTCACTGGGATTAGTGAGCACCACATCCACCTAAATTTTTATTTTAATATAGTAGTTAAAAAAACAAACTACTGGCCAGGGATTTAGCTCAGTGGTGCCACCACCTGCCCCACAAGCACAAGGACCCGACTTCGATCCCCAGTATCAAAAAAAAAACTTACCAAAATGATTGGAAACTACTACAGCATATTGGGATCTTTTATCATGACCTGATTAGAAACTGAGGTTTATGTGTGTGCTGTAGTACCCATCTTACTTTTGAGGAAGCTGGAGAATAGGTAACAGATTTTATTCTTGCATATTGCCATTTGTAGCTGATTTCTAATGCAGACATTTTTCTCTTCTCCTGTATTGTTATTTTTCTTCGTTTAGTGACGCCAAGTCCCGTGAAAGGCAAAGGGAAAGTGGGCCGCCCCACAGCTTCCAAGGCATCAAAGGAAAAGACTCCTCCTGAAGAAGAAGAGGAGGGGCCCGAAAGCCCTGCGGAGAAGAAGGCTCCGGCCAGCCCCCCGCCTGAGAAGTCCGGAGACGAAGGGTCTGAAGATGAAGCCCCATCTGGGGAGGATTAAAAGTGCTCATGGTTTGGGAGAGATTTTATTAAAAAAGAAAAAAAGGGGGAAGAAAGAGAACCTGCTTAAGATAGAACATGGTTTTGGCTATGGCTTGACTCATGGGCTTTCAGTGCTTTTTTCTATTTGTTAAAAATAATTTCTCTCTCTCTCTTTCCCCTCTCCTCTCTCTTTCCCTCTTTCTCTTCCTCTCTTTCTCCAGAAAACCATTGTATACGGAAGTGTTTAAGTTACCTTTGTGTTTGCTGGTCTTCTCTTTGCCACCACCCCTATTTCCCAATGAAAGCCATGTCAGATTAATCACTGGATTGACTGCTTCATCCTTTTCTTTTTAATGGAAGATATACCACATGTGCAAAGCAATACGATTTGAGATGAAGACCATGGGAACTTCGCTTTGGGCTAAAATGATAGCAAGTTGAACAGTAATCAAAAAACATAGATGGATTTTAGTTAAAAATAATTGCTTCTTTCTCTGCTTGGACTTATAAAAAATCAGTTGTCCTCTAATATGAGTTTATATGTCTATATACATAAGTATAAATGTCTAAAAGAAATCACGACTCTAAACTTCCACGGATGAGTCTGGTAGGAGATAAAGGTGAATTCTGAATTGTTACTAAAAGTACTCCTATTTTTTACCTTAGTGAGTGGGTATGGAATGGTGGGATACTCAGCCATGTTTGGGGGGTGGGTTCTCATTTTGTATTTCATCATTTGTCTCAGAGAGACCTGGAGCCCATGACCCTTATATCCTGCAGTCTTCACGGAGCTTGGAAAGTACAGGGGCTGCCAAAATTGAAATCACGCTAGATTTCATACTTCATTCTGTAATGGGGCATGTTTTAAAAATATGTATCCTGTTTTTTGGATAAAATTTTACTAAGGATAAGAGAAAGAGGGGGAACCCTAGGATTTAAATGGCAAGATGGATCTACACATCACAGTGGGTTTTTCAAACTGACAATGTTTAGGTTTTACACAAATACAAGTTCCAATTAATGTGAAACTCAGTCACAAAGGGTTGGGATTTTTCCTTTATGAAAACAATTGAAATTCTTTTATGCTGTAAATGTGCATTCAGATCCCATGAACCATGCTCTTTTTATTTCGGGATAGAACATTTTCCTTTTTACACCCAGGTCTTCTAATTTCTTTGTAGAACCGTGCTATGAGATGCATCTGTCCGCTTCCTGCTGCTGCATAGAACACTGCTTCGCACATGAATCCAGTGCCCAGCAGCTCTGCTCTAGGACGCTTCCGGGCTCTGTTCTCCATGCCCTGGCGGGAGGAGAGGTGTCTTAAATGCCGCTTTCACATTAATTTGGTCTGACCCCCGCTTATTTCTCGTGTTTCTTAGGGCAGGAGACTGAGACTCAACTGGACTAGAGAACCCATGTGTTTTTAGGAGGCCCGTTTGCCTCTGTCAACAGGCTTCGTCCACGCCTTAGGAGAATAAGTCGAGAGAGACCCGAAGGTTTGATCCTTTGCACCCTGACACTGTGCTGGTGGGAGCAAAGTTTAAGGGTCCTCGTAGGTTAATAAATTGGAAAGTTAGTGAAATTTAACTTCTGCCTTTTTTCTGCCTTTTAATCTAGATTTGCTTCCTCAATTGTCTATTTGGTGATTTTCTTTTTTGTCTTTAAGTGGCAACATGTTTTCCTCAGACAATGTGGCTTTCTTGCAGGTATTCCCAGGACGAAGGGTTATTTAAGAAACATTTTTACTCTGGTTTTTAAGACACTTTAAGGAACATTCTTAACTCTTGATTTTGTAAAACACCCAGTGTCAGAATCATTTCCTTGTTGCTCTGTGTGTTAAAGAACAAATAAAGAGTGTTTAGCACACAGCCAAAAAATACAGCACTTGAATAGACATACCAGTTGGTTCATTACCTTACTTGATGGTTAAATTTACAGTCGTGAACATTGTAATGAGGGTGTTGCTTTAGTTCGGGCGTCCATTTTTAACAACAAAAAAATTGCGTTCATAGAGTAAAAGACCTGTCAGTGTTTCCACCATGCACTTCTATTTTAAGTCTTACATTCCTAGTAAAACTTGGGCTTTTCTTAGGTATGTTTTATGCACATTGAGGGGGGTGCTCTTTTTAAACTTTAGCCGTGTGTGTGCGCGCGCACGCATGTGTGTGTGTGTGAACAATCTCTTTAATACATTAGTCGGCACTAACATCTCTGTGACATATGCACATACTTTAGAGGTAATTGTGTTTTCTTGGCTATTTGTGTGATTTGATTGGGCTTGTTTAGGGACCCTTGTAAAACAAATACATTAGATCAAAAACTGTATTCTCTATTTTTTGTAGGCTGGGCAGAAGGACCTGTGTCCTCACATGAGACAGGCTCCGAAGGACTTCTGTTTTCTCCACTTAACTGATACTTTAAAACACACTAGTCTTCCCCAAATCACACAGACAAGTAGGAGGACAGTTGTGTTGAGTCGACTGGAAACAGGTGCTCAGTAGTTAGGCTTGATAGTGATGTTTAGAAGCTGATGGTGACTAGCCATTGTTACCTCCCTTGGCCAGACTTGCTCCTTTTTTCTAGTGTTCTATGGTGAAGTGGCAGCAGCACTCACGGTCTGATTTTGCAGTGCTCAGAAAGTAGGACATTAACTTTGGAGGTGCTTGTTTATGTTATCTGAAGTCTACACTCTGCTAGGGTCACCTCTAACAGATTTTGGCAGCTATGCTGACTGACACTACATTCTAATGCTTCAGGTTCTTATGTTCCAGCCTCCCCTCCAGCTAGAAATGGGTAGTTTCTGTCTGTCTTGTTGGTGACTTGCTGCTGCTGTTGCCATCCTCACCTCAGACTGGAGTCAGGAGTGGTCCAAAGGGTCCTTACCTTTTAACCTCACTAATGCTAGATGTGCCCTGTTTTCCGGAACCCTTTCCCCTTGCATAGCTCCACTCTGTGGTGATTCCATAAGGGAAAATTAATGGATTTTCCTCCTTTCGTGAGGAGATGAGTGGAAATCTTCTTGATCTGAAGAATAGTGTGGTAGTTGAATTTTCTTGAAGGAGCTTTTGATAGTGATTTTTTTTCCCACAACAACCGGTTTGCCCCAGTTTAGTTCTCAGATTCAGTATTTCATGGAACTGGTTCAAAATAGCATTTTCTTACAGGTAGCAAATAAAGATGAAAACTGAGATTATAATAGGATTTTTGATACTCATGAATATGGTCCACTAACCTGAATTTGACACTTTTTTTTTTTTGGTACCGGGGATTGAACTCGGGTCCTTGCTCTTTCTGGGCAGATGGAGGAACCACTGAGCTAAATCCTCGGCCCTCAATTTGACACTTTTTAAAAATAGTTTTCTATCCATGAGCATTCGAATAACCAGTGGAGTTTTTTAGAGTATTTGTTGGGAATGGAATAGTGCATTTTTCTTTAAATTTCAGTTTAAGAGATGTTTTGAGAGCTAGAAAGGCAAGAGCAGAATTTAATAACAGGAGCAATGGGGAAAGCTTTGTAAAAGATCATGTGGCTCCTGTAAAGGCTGAGTGCCAGTTTGAACTGTTCTTTCTTTGCCTACATCAGCAGTCACAACACCAAAAAGGAAAAAACTCACTTTAAGATTTTGGAAAGGAAGAAACCTGGGCTGTGGTTGTTACAATTTAGACTGAGATACTTAACAAGTATACACATCTCCTGCCAAAGAGTGGGGAAAACAAACTGGTTGCTCCCAAGGGTGGAGCACTGTCCACTTCTCCGGGATGAAGCGGAGGCTATGTGAAAATGGAGGGTTGGTTTATTGTTTGAATATTGGGACATCAAGCAGTCTATGGCTTAGTTTTTGGTCTCACCTCATTTTCCCTTTGTCTTAGATAAATTCTTACATGATTCTGTCTGAATATCAAATCTGTAACCTACACTTTTGTTCAAAGCCTGATTCACGAAACTCACAGTGGTGCTGACTGTAATAACTACTACTGGGGAAAATCCCGAATACCTGCCTGTTGCCATGCCAACAGAGCAGCCGATGGGGGACATCTGTGGGAGCATGTGCCATGTGGCTGGCAGGACGCTGCCGCTGTGCAGTCACTTTGTACATGGGTGAGGGGTTTTCTAGATTGTGGGAGGGTTAAAAGGGGCTTTTTTTTCTTTTTTTTGATGGGGTGTGGAGGTATAGAACTCATCTTTGCCCTAAAATAACATGTATAAAAACCCCTGGAGTATTGTGTGGGTGTGCGTATGAGTGTGTTTGTATACGTCTGGCAATTAAACCTTTGTCTTCTGGAAATTAGTGAATTCTCTTCTTCTTTTCCTCCAGAAGTATTTGTTACAAGATTTGTAAATAAGAGCTCTACTTAGTTTGTTTACCATGAACGTGTTGCAACAAACCTTATACACCTAATTCCTGCAAGGTTTAGGAGGGACTAAGACTTCCCAGGTTAAGCAGCAGCCAAGTTCTCAGTAATTGTTTGCCTTGATTTGTGTTTTAGACTTTTCATTTTGCCAGCTTGAAAACTCCCAGTCCTCCTTGATTTTAGTCCTTAATCTTTTATGTTCTGAGCAGGAAGGGTAAAAGGAACCTGCTTAAACATCTGAATTAGTCCGTAGCCGAGACCGGGTGACCCTTTCCTTACATTACAATGTCGCTGGATACATGATCAGACACCAGAGGGTTGGGCATTCTTGCAATACCTTAACAGTGCTGGAATCTGCAGCATGGTACTAAGGAAGTTAAAGTTTGAATGTAACCACTTTATTTAAAAGGTTTTTCTTTAATTTAAGTGAAATAGGGTTGAAGTGAACATGATTTTGTTGACCATGTTCGTGAATTATAGATGCAACATGCATTGGTAGAATTGTGTGATGGTCTTTTGTGATACTTAATTTTTACATATCCCAGTCTCTGTATGTATCTGCATAGACAAAGAAAAAACAAACTCCTGCATTACTTTTGTTGAAGGTTTCCAGGACTGCGTGTCTGCTCCTGAGCTTTGTTTTAAGTATGTGTATCCTTTGCTTGTATTTTGTATTAAAAAAATAAGAAAAAGAACCCCTTTATCGTTGAGCATGTTGGCACTGTCCCCTTTATTTTTCTCTTTGGGGACATTCGAAGCAAGTTATTCTTTTTCTGTATCTTTTTTTCTTTTGTAAACTTTTTTCTGTTTTGTTTAAAAATGGCTTTATAAAAGGGCTTTTATAACCCAGATGTGTGCTTTGTGTACTTCTTGTAACACTTTAAAGTAGTGCACCGACACCTGACACATACGGCTGATCACTAGCACATCACCTCCCAGGCCACCCTGAGGTGAGGGGCAGGATCTGTTTTCCCAGATAATTTAGAAATTTTGTGAGGGACTACCCTGTTGGGAAGGGGAAACAGCTTACCGAGAAAGCAAGGCTTTTCTCAAATGCTTACGAGCACCGACTCGAGGCAGCAGAAATTTTAGTACTCTGGGAGGCTGAGGCAGGAGGGTCACAAGCTCAAGCACAACTGGCTAACATAGTGACTTAGGCCCTGTTTCAAATCTTAAAAGGGCTAGGTGGGGATTTAGCTCAGTGGTTTCCCTGCCTGTTGTGCAAGCACAAGGACCTGAGTTCGATTCCCGGTACTAAAGTAATAAAAGGGCTAGGGATGTAGTTCAGTGTGAATGCCCTCAGTTCATTCCCCAGTACTGCACACTCACAAAGCATTAAGTTCACCAATTTTTAATTACAAGGACTAGACTGGATGTGTGAGGATCCCTAATTGGCGTTTCCCCCATGTTCATGTCCAAAGTTAGGAAGTGTCGTGAAGAGTAAAGTTCATTTCAGTTATATATAGTTACTGGTTTGGCTTGGGATTTTTTCTGGAGACAGGTTTTTTTGTAGCTCAGGCTGGCCTTGAACTCTTCGATGCTCCTGCCTCAGCCTTCCGAGTGCTGGGTTGCTGGTGACTACCACACTCAGCCATAAAAGATACTGCTTACATTTGCACTTAATATCAAATACCCGTTAGAAGCAGCTAAACCATCTTGCAGTTTAGGATGCAGTGTTACTGTTACTTCTTGGATGGGGGCCTAGTGCCCCTCTAGAACTGGGCTGCTGCTGTCGCTCTGCGCCTCGTTCTTCCATGCTTTCGCCTTAGATACTCTGAGTGCCAGCCAAGTAGCCATCCACACGCAAACTCACCTTGGATTTGAGAGCGGATGTGTCGCGCACGCTGGGACCTGTCGCTGACCACCTGTTAGTTCCTACTGCAGTTTGTCCCGGGTCGAAGCTGACCTCAGAATACGAACCAGGCACCAGCTGCTCCTCGCGCAGTGTGCGAGGGTTGACTGCAGATCTGCTCGCGCACAGTGCCGGAGACGCCGGTTAGCGGGGTTCAAGCCCCATCAAGTCACTGAACAGGTGCCCACGGGGAAACGGCCGCCCTGACTCCTCCACCGAGTTGCGCAGCGCTTCGCAGTTGTTTCACAGCAGCTGTGGCGCTGGCCAGGTGAGGGTCATCTCCAGACGGTAGAGAATACACTGCCGGGTAAAACGCGGGACCTGCTGAGGCCTCAAGCCAGGTCTGCGTGCAGCTTTTTGCTGCCCCCTGGCGTCTCCACCTGACGCCGGCCAAGTGAGTTAACAGCCCCGTGAGTCACAGCAAAGCTGCGCTGCGCACGAGCGCGCCTGCTGGGCCCGTGCAGAGCCCTGGCTTCCATCAGGGGCCTGCCAAGGAATGGAGAAATTTGAAAGCTTTCAATAGGGTATGAAGATGTATCATGAAGTACTTCGACTTACTTGAAGATCTTGTAGTCCCTAGATACAAAGGCTCGAGTAACGTTGATGCTTTTCTTTGCTGTTTACATCTCAAAATGGTAACTGCGGGGAGACTCCTTCTGGCGACTGTATGGAGCAGCTGGCCTCTGCCGGTAGAGGGCAGTGTCCGGCCACATACCGAGCTGGGGAACCTCCCTCGCCACCGCCCCAGATACTGCCCTGCACCCAGCAGCCTCCAGGTTGGCGCGCTCTGCCACCCCTACAGAGGGGTACAGAGGTCCTGTAATCACTGCAACCACGGATCTATGCAGAAGCCTCCTCTGGATTTCACATGAGGAGTAGGATCTCTTGATTCATGCGCATCTGCTTTCAAAAGTGTATGTTGAGAGATTTCAAAACACAGCTGTGAACTCTTGGTCCTGTTTTGAAATAGGTGAAGGCCTTTTGAAGTTGGCCTCCAGCTCAAAAGCCCTGTCTCTTGCACAAGGAACCCTGATACATGTTTGCACACCACAAACATTGAGGCTAGTTTTCCAGGTGCCACGCTAGGTTGGGCTTCTTAATCTTGCTGGTGTGTTTCTCATTCCAGTGCATTATCAATCCAGTGGACAGCTCCACACTGACATGCTTCAGCCGGCTCACCCAGGGAGGAAATGGTATTGCTCAAGGGTGTGCCTCCTTTTTCAATGGGAAAGTCCTGGACAAATACTATGAAATCAATGCTGTATTAATCCTGGGGCCAGAGAGCAAGAGGCTACAGTTTCCATCCCAATAAAGCAAATAGTTACTTTAAAATATGATAACAAAACGTTGGAAATCATTATTTGCCTTGATTTAGCGCTAAGCCGGCATCCAGAAGTGATTTGTTCAGACTCTTAAGGAACAGGTAGAACAAAGACGAGTATACATACCCATTACCATCATTGGTAATGTTTTAGCTATTAAATTGAGCATGCATATGCCCAGTAGCTCTTTTTTTTTTTTTTTTGTACCAGGGATCGAACTCGGGTCCTTGTGCTTTCGAGGCAAGCGGCAGAACCACTGAGCTAAATCCCCGGCCCCCCAGTAGCTCTTTTGTTCAACTGTGTAAGACCATCCCTTTGGCTGATGTGTGATAGTACCTTTTCCATCTTGGGTAAGAATAGCAATTTCTCATACAAGTCAGGAGTTTCCTGACTATATAAGATTAAGTCAGATGGGTTAGGTCAGGCTCTGAAGAAGGTAGAAAGTTATTGATCCCAGAAAAATGATAGCCTAAATTATGAGAACAGATAACTACCGATTCGGTAGCCCTAGCTAATGACCGAATGTGTGGTAAAAAGTGAATCACATCCATAACAAATTGAATGTGTGCTGTGATATCCCAGTAATTAACAAAAACAAAAAAAAAATAGATTTTGAAACACTGGTCATTACAAGTTTGTAGAGGGAGTGACATTCCCTTTGTGACTATAAATTAGTTCTCTGTAGTTCACTACTTCCACCTAATGGAATAAAAATACTAAGCACCTAAAAAATATGATTTTCTCGGTGTGGTGACACACACTTGTTATCCCAGCACTCAGGAGGCTGAGGCAGGAGGATCGCCTTGAGTTCAAGGCCAGCCTGGGCTCCACAGTGGGTTCAAGGCCAACCTGAACTGCATAGGGAGGCCCTGTTTCAAAAAAAAAAAACCCAAAAAACACTATTTTACTTCTAAAGTAGTTAAAAACAATGTATAACAAAACTGTTTCAAAGAGACTAAATGTCTTTAGAAATCAAGAAATCTCCATGGACATTCTGTTTAGATCTTGCAGCAATCTGGGGCTCAGCAATTCATACCTGTTAGGGCCATATCTCAATTACAAACTCCATGGTCCTTCTGTCTTTCCCTTCCTCTCTCTGACCTAACTTGCTACTGTCTCTCTTTTCTTCCTCTGGCTTTTGTGCATGGATGATCAGTTCCAAAGGGTTGGTGGGGTTTTTTGAGGGAAATACATTATGTGTACATGAGCCAGGTCACACTCCAGGTGGATGGGAAACTGGCTGTCTGTAAGAGACACGATTGGCCTGAATACAAGATAAATAGTGCTTCCTGGTAAACCTGGAACAATGCAGAGCTTGGATTCCAAAGCCCTACGCAGGGAATGTAGGTATGGGTTCAGGTGCACAGGATATGCACAGTGTCTGGTTAAAGATTGTCCTAGACGCGGTGCAATGGGCCAATAGCAAAGCAGGTCAGGCTTCTTTTGTCCTGCTTTCCCTCATTTCTTTCCACACAGTCCTGTGAAGCAATAAGACCTATGACTCAGATCCTGGGCTATCCACTCTTCTCTAGAAGTCAACACCGCTGCACAACTGCTGAGGAGCCAGTGCCCCTTCTGGGAGGCAGTCCACGTGGAGATGCACTACCAACCCCTGACAGTGGAAACGGAAGTTTATAGAACACCTGTCTCTCTATAGTTCACTCCTGAATTGGCCACCAATATTCATTGACAATGAAAACTGTAGATGGCGGTGGGAGGAACTTACTTAGCATGTGGGGGGACCTGGGTTCTATCTCCAGAAGCGCGCGCACACACACACACACACATGCACATGGAAAACAAAACCAAGAAATGGTGACTACATTCCACTCCAAAAAGTGGGACTTGTGCTATCATGAAGAGTTTTGTCATATTCCTTAATAGGAAAGACAGTCTACAGTGTTAGTTTGGATCTCAGAATATTAGCATGTCTAGGACATTTTTATGGTTTAAGGAACTAAGGCATAAAACTGGATTATTCCAGGGAATTTATGTAAATAGTGTAAAGAGTTCAAGGGGGGTTGGTTTGTGCATCATATTTACTGTAGCAGTAGTTGTTTGTTTTTGCAGTACCAGGGACTAAACTCAGGGCCTTCACACTGAGCTGTATCCCCAGCCCTTTGAAAATTTATTTTGAGACAGAATCTCGCTAAGTCACTGAATTACCCAAGCTGGTTTCAAATTAACGATCCTCCTGCCTCAGCCTCCCTAAGTGCTGGGATTACAGGTGTGTGCCTCTGATTCATTTTTCCTCATCTGGAAATCTGCTTTGGAGAAGCTCTGTGGCTGGTTTGGATTAAGTCGGGAGGTCGGTTTGCAGGGTGGTCCTAGGCAAGCCAGCTGCCCACTCATCCCACACATACCCAGTGCCCACTTCTCCTCTTAAAACAGCGGTGGTAATAAGAGGCAGCTTCTTTGCCCAACGCCACCACACAGGCTCCCTGGACACAAAGGCCACTGTCGGCATTGTAGACAGCCAGCCCCAAATGAAAGCAGAGAATTCTCTCTATGTGAGGTATGCTGCAGGCAAAAACTTCATTCCCACAGAACTGAAATTCGCTTAGCTTTGTCTCTGATATAGAGGAGTTATTTATTAGTAAGAGCACCTTGCAAAACCGTAATCTTTAACCAGCCCACAATATCAAGTGGTTTCTGAGGTTTTCCCACCTAGTTACAGTGCAGTTGATTGGAGCTGGAAGGTTTCTTCGGCTCTTGTTGGAAGAAAGAATTTCATCCAGTGCTTTCTAACTGTATTCCCAGCTATGGGACCTATTTCAAATGAGAAGAACTCATTTGGTCTGATTAGAAATACTTGTCAGTAGCAGACTTGGTATATGAAATCACCTCATTTTTGTGTCCTTGGTCTTTCAAATTTAATACCGGAAAGGAAGCCACAGAATTACTGGATTCACAATCAGGGGCAAAACCCAGGGTCATCTGAACTGTTCGGCTTCTGCAATGTGACACCCCATGTTCTCAGGATACTACAGTCTCACCAGGTTGCTTTTGAGGGGCCCTATCCTGAGGCTGATAGCATCTCGGCAGTTGAACCCCAGCAGCAAGCTACAAAATGGTCACCTCCCTTCTTCCCCTCAAATTCTCTTCCGTCTCTGGGGAACAAAGACACAGTTTCAACAGATAGTGAAGGGGCCCCTAATTTTAAAAAAAATTTATGGCAGTTGTGTAGTGAGTGGCCAGGCTGTATAAATACAAGTTGGTCAGGAGCCTGATATCTGCAAGACATTCTTCATCAGATTATTAAGAGCATCTTGTGCTTTTGGGCTAGATAAGATAACTCCCCAGAGTTGAGAGTTCCTCTTGTCTGTTATCTTGCTGAAGGAGACAAAGCTGGTCATTTTGGCTTCAGTAAGTTATTCCATTCTCTCATCTCAGTTACTGTCACTGAGTTCCGTTAATGTGCATGACACATGCTTCCCCTTGTTAGGCATTTTGGACAAGTGTCAGCATTTCGGGGCGTGAGAACCGCATTTTTGTTCCCTTTAAGAGTACACTATTAACATAGCGAGACCCTGTCTCAAAAAAGTATGATATTAAGAAAACAGCTGGAATTAGAAGAGCACTCTTCCCCCAGGCTTGGCTTTTATGGAGTTCTTGTAGTCAGAAGGCCAGCTTGATCAGAGCAGGAGGCTGGCAGGCAGATTCGGGATGAAGCCTGTAGCTGCCAGGGTGCGGGGCGGGAAGAGAGGAACCCCCTCTCCATCGCTTTCAGGGGCCCAGTCAGTTCCTGTTTGTGCTGATTAGACTTTCTAAGGAGATTTCTTTGTTTTGTGTTTTGTTTTTACTATTTTCAAGGTAAAATTCCTAATTGAGAGTATACAGCTGGGCATGGTGGCCTGCGCCTGTAATCCCAGTACTCTGGGAGGCTGAAGCAGGAGGATCACAAGTGTGAGCCCAGGCGGGGCAATTTAGCAACTTCCCAAGACCCTGTCTCAAGGCAAAAAATGTAAAAAGGCCCTGAGGATGTAGCTCAGTGTGAAAGCCTGGGGCTCAATTCCAAGTTACTCACTCCCCCCTCCTCCAAAAAAGAATACACATTTTTTCAAATCAATGAGACAGAGTAGCTAATAACTAGATGCAGCTGTTATCGAATAACAAGGTATTGAGTAAGGGTTTTGCAATTTGATATTCTTTGGCTGCCCATAGAAAAGTGCCGGAAGTCAGTGGTTCTCACAGTGCGGTCCCTGGTACCTCAGCCCTAGAGGGCTGTATTCCCTGAGCGTGCACCTCTTTCATTGTGTTTCATAACCTACCTATGCCTCTCAAAAACAAAACAAACAAACAAACAATGTGGTTCCTGAGCCTTGGCCTCAGCTGGAAACTTATTTTAAAAACAAAATCTTGGGCCGCGCCCTAGGTCCCAAAACTGTGGGGAGAGGATCTAGCAGTTTGGGTTTACTAAGTCCCAGTGGATTCTGACACACTGAAGTCTGACAACCGCTGCTGCTGAAATCATACCAAAAGATCAGCTGGACTGGATCCTTCGCTTTTCTTATTGGAAGAGGCAGCTTGGCCAGAGCAATGTTACTGAGACAGAGACAGAGCAGTTCTGGCACCGCCCAACTGGTGGTTTGGTTTAGCAGCACCAACTAAAATCCTAGAGCTGCATCCTCGTTTGCCATTCCTGGAAGTAATTTCCTTTCCTCTGTCCCTCAGCCTCGACCCTCTGTTGGAATCCCAAGGAACACAGCTGACCCTTTTCTCTCCCGTGGATCCTACTGTCACATACCTCCTCCGGCACCTCTGCTTTTGGGGGTTCCGTTTGGTTGTGTGTGTGTGTGTTACTGGGGATTGAACCCAGGGCCTTCTCACTAAGCTATATCCCCAACCCTTTTGGTTTTTGAAACAATGTCTTGCTAAGTCAGTAAACTGCCCAGGCTAGGCTTGAATTTGCAATTCTTCTGCCCCAGCTTCCCAGATTGCTAGGATTTCAGCAATGTGCCACTGTGCCTGGCTTACTTCTCCTTTTCTTATCCTGTGACTTAAGAATCCTGCCTGCTATCGGACTTCCTATAGATTCAGGCCTTAGTTTGTGTTTTTCTGGAAAGAGAACTAGACAAATGTCTTTAAAAACTGCGGATGTCCGTGTCCAAGAGCACAGAGAAACTGTGTGTGATGGTGTTCACCTGGAACCACAGCACTCTGGAAGATCACAAATTTGAGCCAGCCTGGGCAATTTAGGGTGACACTGTCTCAAAGGAAGGAAAAAGAGCACCGAGATGACACATAGTAACACCCCCACCCCACCCCATGATGGGCAATGAACCCAGGACCTTGTACGTGCTAGGTAAATGTTCTACCACTGAGCCGCATACCAGCCCAATATCTTCTGTTTTGCTTTGGTTTGGATATTTTGGTGTTTTGAGACAGGGTCTCACTACATAATCCAGGCTGGCCTTGAACTCACTAGGTAGCCCAGGCTGGCCTTGAACTCAGGATCATCTTCCTGCCTCAGCCTCCCAAGTGCTGGGACTACAGGTGTGCATGCCATGCCCAGCTTAGCCCAATATCTTTCATAATCTACTCTTCACCTTGGAAAACTCATTCTGGCCGCTAATTTGTACTTCTTACCCCTCTGTCAGTAATAACCATTGCACCTCTTGTCAGAGATGTGCTGGGTTCATGGCATCACCTCTGCACAGACTGAGGCTTCTGTGTGTGGCCTCACCAGTCCTGCGAGCGAGTGAAGGTCATAACCACAGGGACAGACGGATGCATGGAGGAAGACTGGGCCCTAGCAGGGGCCTGACAGCCACCACAACCTGCATGAAGGTCAGCACTGACCAGCCACCCTGGGGCTGCTCTCACTTGCTCCCAGAAGGCCAAGCCCCTAGCAGAGGCATCAGGGAGCAGTGAATTGAACAAAATAGATGAAAACAGAGAGCCTCGGTGGGCAAAACTCTAGACAGAAGGCAGAGACCTGGGCTTGAGCTCCAGCTCTCATGGACCCTCCAGACACCTGCTCCCTGGAATCGTGGGCTGTCAGTAAATCTGCTTCTCGGCATTGCTCCGAGCTTCATTCAAGAAACCACCTACCCAGAGACCTGGCGGTCCTGCCTCCTCCAGCTGAGAAGTTGGTAACATTGCTAACGCATTAGCAGCAGGGAGAAGCAGTCGCTGGACATCAGCAGCCTGGTTCTGCTGCACAGGGAGGTTATCTTCCTGCAGCCTGTTTTCTCCCGAGGGTGAGCTGGTGGAGCGATCAAGATAAACAACAGGGAGGGAGGAGGCTGGGAACCACACAGCCAGCGCCCACTCAGCTCTCCCGACGCCCTCTGTGCCTCCCTGTGCCTGTCTGTTTATTTGTACATATCCTGCGAACCATCTGGCACACAAGGTGCCTCTTAGGCACTTTCTGATGCCTCTGGCTGGCCCGCTCCCCCTGGCCTGGGCGAGGGATGGTGTGTAACTGGAGGTAACCCGAACCCCTCATGAAACATTTAGCAGGGCGCTCTACCCAGGAAAGTGCTGCCCTGGTGAGGGTGCAGGGTGGCAGGGCCTGGCCGGGTCTGACGCTGCCATGGACGGGTCGGGGCTGCAGGGGTGGCATGCAGAACATCACAGGCAGCTCCCCCGTTCCTTCCTGCTGCTGCCCTGGGGGGGCGCTGACTGGATTCAGCCTGATGCTTGCAGAGAGGGGGACACAAAGGGCCACACCCAGAAGTCACCCGGGTCCCGCTTTAGGAGGCCTGGCCTACCCTGAGTGTGGAGGCCCTGCAGAGTGGTGAGAGTGGCGAATGGAAAGTGAACAGGGAGCAAGAAGCTGGCCAAGCACCTTCCTGGAGGAGTTCAGGCTCCCCGGTGGTGTCTTGCAGGCGCAGGGCCCACGGAGCCCTCCAGCCCTGCCCCGAGGCCACTCACCCTGCAGAGCACACCCTTCCCGAGCTCTGTTCATCTCCAGAACACGCTGCTTGGTGATCAGGCTGTGCCTCTCCTTTTTCAAACATGCTATTATGGAAGGGGATAAAGGCTGATGCACCAGCTGATTTGAGGACACATGACTTATGATAGATAACTTTTTTTAGTTGTTTGTTTTTTGTTTTTGTTTTTTTGGTACCGGGGATCGAACTCGGGTCCCTGTGCTTGCACAGCAGGCGGCGAAAACACTGAGCTAAATCCCCGGCCCTGTTTTTTGTTTTTGAGACGGGGTCTTGCCATGTAGTTCAGGCTGGCCTTGAACTCACTGTGTAGCCCAAGCTGGCCTCGAACTGGTGCTGATCTTCCTCCCTCAGCCTCCCAGGTGCTGGGATTATAGGTGTGCACCACTGTGCCCAGCAGGAACTTTTTTAAAAATAGAGTTTGTTTGGAGGTTTTTTTGGTACAGGGGATCAAACTTAGGACTTCTTGCTTGTGAGGCAGGCGCGGTGCCACTGAGCTAAATCCCCGGCCCCATAATAGGCTGCTTTGTTCTATGGTGCTGGGGATCGAATCCAAGGCCTTCTCACTTGAGCTACGTCCCCAGCCCCTTTTATGACATTCCTGGACAGGGTCTTGCTAAGTTGCCAAGTTTCCCAGGATGGGCTCAAACTTGTGATTCTCCTGCATCAGCCTCCCAGAGTGCTGGGATTTGAAGTGTGCACCACCATCCCTGGCTTTAATGGGGAGTCTTTTATTCATATTTTTCTTTGTGAGAAGAAAAGTTGGTCCAAAGCAATCTGGAAGTGATGTTAAGTGGGAAGTTTTGTGATGTTGACACAACACTCCTTGGGGAATGAAAGAGAATTTTGATCCTAAAGGGTCAGAGACGTGTTTGTTGGTTTTCCTAAGGCAGGATTTCATGATCAGAAGATTCTTTGTTGTGGGACCATCCTATACATTGTGGGATGTTTAGCAGCTTCCCTAGCCCCTGACTGCTACATGTGGATAGTACCCTCTCCCTCGTGATGATAAGGAAAAGTGTCTCTAGCCGGCAAAACCCCAGCTACTTGGGAAAATGAGACAGGAAAATCACAAGTTCAACCCCAGCCTGGCCAATTCAGCGACTCAGCAACGCCCTGTCTCAAAATACAAAATAAAAAGGGCTGGGGGTATAGCTCGGAGGTAGAGCACACCTGGGCTCATCCCCAGCAACACAGACACACACACACACACACACACACACACACACACACACACACACACACACAGTGTCCAGACATTGCTGAATGTCCCTCAGGAGAAACAGTTGCCTCCAGCTGAGAACTACTGATCTAATTGCTCCCTATAATTTTTAAGAATAAGCCTGACTTACCTGAAGAAGTCCAACCCTTGGCCCCCAGGTCCCTGCCCAGTTTAGGGAGTCCCCCCGAAAGCTCTGCTTTTCCTCTGGACTTTGAAGCCCAGTGGACAGTCCCAGCCCGGACCAGATGCAGGGGGAAAAGGAGGCCCAGCGACTCTGGGAAGTGACTTACTCATGGGCCTGTGGCTGCCTGCCTCCCGAGGCCAAGGGCTCCTGACTCAAGAGCACCTCTGAGCTGTGCCGTGGATCCTGGCACCTCGGCCTGTACTGTGTATCAGAGGCTGTCGGGAAGGCGAATGGTGATGTCCCGGGTCCTCACCCGTCATGAAGGGTCTGGCCAACACTTCCATAACAACAGGCAGGTAAACAGGAGAAAACATAACAAATGTATCTAATCAAAGATTGTGTGGGCCGGGGATTTAGCTCAGCTCCGCCTCCTGCCTCGCAAGAGCAAGGACCCGAGTTCAATCCTCTGTACAAAAAAAAAAAAAAAAAGATTGTGTGACATGGAACTTTCAGATTAGACTCAGAGAGCCAGGGAAAACATCCATTTTTAAGCCAAGGTTTAATAAAAATGTCATTAGACAACATGGTGTGACCTAACACTAATAGACAGGCCCAGGGACTGGGGAGACCAGCAGGGTTATCTGTTTAGCTTCTTCTTGGCTTTTCTGTGCAGCATGGAGTCGTATGTCTTTTGTTTTCTGAGAGAGAATCTTACCTGTAGCCCAGGCTGGCCTCAAACTTGCAACCCGTCTGCCTCAGTTTCCCTGGTGCTGGAGAGAATTTCCAGCCCTTACCCAGCTTTGAGCACTATAACACTTTGAGGTTCTATGGCTGGCTTTTGGGAAAGGGGGTTGGAGTCCCCGTGGCCCAACGTGGAGAAGAGGAACTCTAGTTTTTATAGCTGCCTTAGGGAGAACGAGGAGTGCCAGACAGGAGGGCCGGAGAAGCTCAGAGAGAAACTGCTTCTGCAGCCTTTGCTTCGGGTCGTGTTTTCTGAGCCCAAACGAGAGAAACAGAGAGGCAGATTATGGAGTGTTTATGAGTTGGGGGGAATGGGAGGGGTCTTCTCAGTTCTCTGGAGCCCCTCTCTTGCCATTGTAGCCAAAGGATATGTTCCCTCCGGGGTCCTCCCATTTCCCTAGGCTAATTACATGCTTCTTTAATGAAAGGAAATCATCTCTCCACTGAGCTGGGAAACCCAAGTCCCTGGTGCCCCCTCGTCGTGGGTATCATGGGAAGGACAGGAAGGGAAGCAGCTGCTCCGCTCGGTGCCTCCCCCGCCCTCTCAGGGGGCGCCAAGCTGGGCCTGGGACAGGCGTGTGCCCTCCTGCCTGCAGAAGCCTCCAGACCTGCCACTGGGCACAGCTGGGTCATGGACACTGAGAGACTCAGCACGAAGGAGGAGATTAGGTGGTGGATTCAGGACCCCCAGAGGTGGGAAGTGAAGCTGTTTACTCCCAGGCCCTCAGCTGCTGCTTGGGAGTGAGAGGGAGCGTGCCTGTCCCCTGCCCCTGCTGCTTACAGCTGCTGGGGACCCAGCCTGCTGCTTGGAGCTGAGGTCGGGACTGGGAGGGTGCACAGTGGGAACAGCGAGAGGTTGGCCAGGGTCCCGGCGCAGGGCTGCGGGAGCCCCTCCCCCTGTCAGCACAGCCCCTGGGAGGTAGCTGTGGAAGAGAGTCCCACACGGGGCAGGACCGCAGGTAAGGGGCAGTGGGGAGCCGTTATGGGGCAGGAAACAGCTGGGCGGCTGCTTCCCTGGAGAGGTCGCTCAGGAAGGTTTCCAGGATGCAGGGTTACGGGCACCTTTCCTCTTTCACCACTGGGGAGAGACAGAGGGAGGAAGAGAGGGAGGACAGGGCCGCACGGCTCGGCTGGGTGGCTCTTCCCGTCCCGTCCTGCCCGGGACGGAGGCTGGTCTGGTGCCAGCCAGGCAGTGAGGGGCCACCGGAGACACGATCGCTCTGGCGCTCTAGCTTCTTCTCTCGCTTTTCTCGGCCCCTCCCTAATCCCTACTCCACCCTGGAGGTTCTAAGCACCTCCACCTCCCACTTCTCCTCTAGAAAAATAAAATGCCAACAGGGAAGAGACAGGGATTGGGGAAATCAGGGAGAGGAGTGAAGATTAGCTTGAATTCAGGGCCCTTCGGGCCGGGGATTTGGCTCAGTGGTTCCGCCCCCTGCCTCACAAGTGCAAGAACCCCAGTTCGATACCCGGTACAAAAAAAAAAAAAAAAAAAAAACACCACCAAATTTAGGGGCCTTCGCTGACCTTTTGGCAGTTTCTTCCCTAAGGAATATTGGGACAGTCGTTTATTATGTGTCACGTTCTTTCAGCTGGATTGCAGAAATGAAGAAGCAGAGGAAGAGGAGGAGGAAGAGGAGGAGGATGCAGGGCTACGAGAACAGGGAAGGGGAGGGGAGAAAGAAGAGCTACTATGGAGAGGTCCTTTCTACACTTTGCCCACTTTCCCCCAGTGATAACATTTTGCAAACTGCAGTATAATGTCACATCCGGGACACTGGCATGGCGCAATCCACCCATCTCATCCGGATTTTCCGTTTTACTTGTACTGTGTGTGCTTAGCTCACAGCTTTATCACCAAGCGTATTTAGTACCCACCACCACAATCTACATTCTGACCATCCCAGTCCTACCAGGGTCCCTCACACCCCTTCCAGGTCCTCTTCTTGCGCCCAGTCCCTGGCGACCACGCTTCCGTCCTCCATTTCTAACGACTTATTTTTAAAATGGGGCCTAAAGGGATCATAAAGCCTTTGACTCCGGGGGACGGTCTTCCTCTGGCACCGCCCCCTGCAGATCACCCAAGCAGCTGCATGCCACCCGATCCCTGCACCGCCTCTAGTGATCCCCAGGGGTCCCAGCATCCCCTTGCCCATCAGTGGATAAGGGAAACAGTCTTTACCACCCCTGCCACTGACGGTGTGGGGCGAGCTGTGCATGCACGGTGTGGAGGACAGCGGACAGTGACCGCCCACTGAGCACGGGGCGGCTGTGAGATCCCCAGCCTGGAGCCTGGAGACACAGCCAGGTTCCGCTGACCTGAAGGTTAGGGGCCTGAGAGCTTGGCCACTCTTCGGCCTTCGTATCCGAGGCCAGCATGAGGCCACCCACCACCGTGGCCGGAGTGCAGTGTGGGGGTGTCCAAGAGAGATGGGTCTGTAGGCCTTGTCTGTTAATAAATAGTTCACAGCCGGGAGCCGGGGCATAGCTCAGGGGCAGAGCACTGCCTCGCCTGGGTGACACCTGGGGTTTGATCCACAGAACCACAAAAATAAATAAGGAAATAGTTTCTATACCTAAAACCAGTTCACAACTTTACTGCCAAGTGGTAGATCTATCACTAAGTCCATAGTATGTTTTTTACACGTTTTTTGGTACTGGGGATCAAACTCAGGTCCTTGTGCTTGCGCAGCAGGCAATGAAACCACTGCGCTAAATCCCCAGCCCCCAAATCCATAGTATGTTAATACCATTCAGCTGCTGAAGGACTTTGGGTGTTTCCAGGTTGTGACTGGACAACTGAGGTTGCTCTGCAGGCGTTGCTGGGAACACCGAGGCTCCTGGTCGTTTGCATCCAGCCTCAGCCCTCTAGGTGGCAGGAATAACTGAGGTTAAGGACCCTGGTCCAGGTCAGGGGAGGAACCGGAGGAGGAGGATGGTTGTGACCACAAACAACACCCAAACTCGAGGCACCGACCAAGGAAAGGGCTGATCAAAGGACACAGGGCACATGAGCATGAAGCATGGGGACCACAGGAAAACAAGTCTACACCCAGGTTACACCAGGGTAGGGTATTCAGGTGAAAGGGGGAGTGGTGTGGGCAGCAGCACAGGGCAGCGTAGGAAATGACCTCGATGCCAAGGCAGCTCTGCCAGTGGTGAGATCAAATCCCGCCCCTGCCTGTCAGCTGTGGGTTCTCGGTGAGCCACCAAATCTCGCTGAGACTCCATTCCCTAATCTGTAAAATGGAGATAGTAGTATCTTTTTCACAAGAATAGCAAGAAATAAATAAAAGAGTACGTACAAGTGTGGTGGCAACACCTGTGATCCCAGCATCCTGGGAGGCGGAGGCAGAAAGATCACAAGTTTGAGCCCAGCCTGGGCAACTTAGTGACTCAGAGACCCTGTCTCAACATAAAAAATTTTAAAAGGGTTGGGGATGCAGCTCAGTGCAAAGCCCTGAGTTCAATCCCCCGAACCACCACCACCAAAAAAAAAAGTATAAAGTCTGACGCCCAGCAGCCCCTGAGTGAATGCTGGTTTCCTCCCTGCCTCCTCCCAGTAAGGGGAGCTAAGAGTCACAGACAGGGACAGCTGAGGAGGACAGACCTCTCCACAGGCGCTGGGCTAGAGGAAGCCTGCAGGGTCCAGGCGGACGGGGCAGGAGGAGGAGAGGCTCAGGCCAAAGCCCATCCTCCGAGCCGGTGGGCCTGCGAACGGGGCTGAGCCCCAGGGGCGGAGGGCTCGGTTGCCTCCTGGCTGGTATCTACACACTGCGCTTTCGGCCCTGAGGACGAGCTGCTTCTCAGTGGGCCCAGACGCTGTTGGGGGGCTGGACCGGAAGCCCCCACCCAAGCGCATGGAAGGCGTCCACCAAGCCACGCCCCCTCCACATTCCAAACCTCAGACAGCCGAGGCTTCCAGAGCCTTCCAGAAAGTGCCTGGCTGAGCCCAGAGCCCAGCGCACAGCTGCCTTTGATCTGACAAAGATGCTTAACCTATTGATCCCATCACAGGACTGTCCCCAGCCGCCGGCTGCCAGGAAGGGAGAAATAGAGCCCTCCTTTCCCTGTTCCCACTCCGCCCTCCCCCATACTGGGGATGGAACCCAGGGCCTTCACAGGGAGCTACATCCCCAGCCCTTTTTTATTTTTTATTCTGAGACAAGATTTCACTAAGTTGCTAAATTGCCCTGGGTGGGTTCAAACTTGGCAATTCTCCTGCCTCAGCCTCCCAGAGAGCGGGGATGATAGGCATGAACCACCACACCCAGCTCCACTCTGGCTTCTTTTGAACAAGAATCACCTCCCTTGGGGTCTCTCCTGATGCTTTTCTCTGCTCTCATCTCCTCTTCCTGCTTCTGATGCCTCCTAGCTCCCAAGGGCCTCTAGGTCCTGGCTGGGGCCTGGGACATGGCTAGGAGGAGCCTCTGGACTTGAGGGCCAGCAGTGGTGGTGCTGAGGGTCAACTGCCCCGCCCTCCAGATGCCGGGCTTTCTCCCCGGTGTCTCCCATCGCTCCTTGGGCTTCTGGGGGAGTGTGAGCGGAGACAGAGGAGGATGGAGACGGTGCTCCCTGGGGAGGGCCCGGCCAAGCCCAGCACGGGGAGCCCCCGCCCACCAGGGCCTGCGTGCCAGTCCCATGGTCATGGCCCACCTTGGCTCTGCTCCAAACTTTTTTTTTCTTGTGGTATTGAGGATTGAACCCATAGCCTTGCATATGCTAGGCAAGTGCTCTACCACTGAACTGCACCCCAGAGCTTTTATTTATTCATCTGTTTATCTGTCTGTTTGTTTATTTGGTACCAGGAATTGAACTCAGGACCTTGTGCTTGCCAGGCAGGTGGGGTGCCATGGAGCTAAATCTCTGGCCCTATTTTTTTTTTTTTTTTTTTTGGTGCCGGAGATCAAACTCGGGACCTTGCACTTTGAGGCAGGCGGCGGAACCACTGAGCTAAATCCCCGGCCCCTATTTATTTTTGAGACAGGTTCTCTAAGTTACACAGGCTAGCCTCCAACTTACGACCCTCCTGCCTCAGCTTCCCCCTGAGTAGCTGTGATTACAGGTATGCACCACTGCATCTAGCTTGTTCCAACCTCTTATGCCCACTTCCACCATCATCACTGTTGTCAACACTTTCTTCTCTGGATGTATTAATATTGTTCGCTGCCAAACTCAGAACTCCCGAAGCGGTCTTTACAACTGCAAATCACGTCCTGTACTCCTCTGCTTGCCCCTCTCCTCTAAGGCCTTCTTGCTGCAGGAAGATGAAATCCACATGATTAAATCACGTGACTATGCTTAAATCTTCTCGCTGATTCCACCTTTCTGCCTCCCTCTCCTTCCGGCCTTCTTTCTCCCTGGCACTCCCCCACCTTGCAGGCTGCTCCTGCCCCGGCCTTGCTGTGCCATCTTCCCGTGCCTTCTCTGCTGCTCCCTTGGCAAGATGCCCCTTGGTGCCCTGGATCAGCTGGAAGTCACCCTCAGAGGGGGCGCTTGCTCCAGATCCCACCCCAGCAGCCTCCGACCTGTCCTCTCGTATGCCGTCCTTCACTGCCACCTGAGATTACTTCGTAGTGGGTCTCTGTGATTTTCCACTGCCCACTCTAAGGCAATAGGTGCCAGGCATGGTGATCCGTGCCTGTAATCCCAGCTACTCAGGAGGTTGAGGCAGGAAGATCAGACGGTGAGCCCAGCCTAAGTAACTTAGCAAGAACTTGTCTCAAAAAATAAATAAACAGGAAGAGCTGCTGATGCAGCTCCGTGGCAGGGCACCCCGCACAGAGCAAGGCAATAGGGGCCTCGTGGGGCTGCCCCATGCTTTGTCGGGGGTAAGTGAACCCTCTGAGCACACAGTAGGACCAGGAAGGGCCCACAGCATGGGCAGGGCCCGAGCCTCAGAGCCAGGGAGCCAGGGAGCCAGGGAGCCAGGGCTTCGTCCCGTGTGGCCGATGTTAGCTGGGCGGCCTGTCATGCGCTTTGTTTCTCTCAGCTTATTGTTTCTCATCTGCAAAATGAAAGTGCAATGCTCAGCTCCACGAGAGTGCAGTGAGGACCAGAAGCACAAACTAGATGTGGACCAAGCGCTGGTTTAAAAATAAGCCCCTGTGGTTATCCAGAGTGACAGAGAGCCTGGGTGTCGACACCCACTGATCTCATCTCCCTCCCTCTCGTCAGCTGTAATCGAGCTTTTCCTTAAGGAAGCAGAGACGCGGGCTCCCCACAGTGGATCAGCTGGAAACCAGCGCCCCCCGGCCCCACCTGGCCACTCCTGGTTCTCACATGGCCATGAGGGAGGGGTGCTTTTTACATGTTTAAGGGGTTGGAAAAAAATCAAAAGAAGACTGGGCTGGGGGTGCAGCACAGTGATGGAGGACTTGGCCAGCACACAGGTCCTGGGCTCCATCCCCAGCACCACAAAAACAAAAACTATTTCATGCCAGGTCTGGTGGTGCATGTGTGTAGTCCCAGCATTCAGAAGGCTGAGGCAGGAGGATAGCTGAGTTTGAGGCCAGCCTCGGTTATATAGTGAGTTCAAGGCCATCCTACACTACATTGCAAGACCCTGTCTTAAAAACAACAAAAAAAGACTATTCTATGACACATGAGAATTGTATGAAACTCACTGGACGTGGTGGCACATGCCTGTAATTCCTCCCCTCTGGGAGGCTGAGGCAGGAGAATCACAAGTTTTAGCTCAGCCTGGGCAACTTAGTGACTTAGCAAGATTCTATCTCAAAATTTTAAAAGTTTTTAAGAAGGGTGTAGGTCAGTTGCAAGTCTCTGGGTTCAATTCTAAATACAGAGAAAGCAAAGTATGAAACTCAAATTTCAAAGTCCATAAATAAAGTTTCATCAGAACCCAGCATCACCGCCCACTTATATTTTCTCTGAGGCTGCTCTTGCGCTCCAGATGCAGAGCTGAGGAGCTGTGACAGTGACACAAGGCCCTTCAGTGTGGGCCAGCTGGCCGCCCCGACCAACCGACTGCTGAAGGCTGCATGGCGAGAGAGGAGCAGGATGACCCAGGCTCCCCGCCGCATGCTTGGAAGGTCCTGCTTCACCCGGGCCTCAGAGGCAGCCCGACCTCCTGCGCCCGCCCTTGGGAAGGCCGGGTGGCTGGAGGTCCCCACACAGGCCTCTGCCCCCAGCCGCTCGCCTTCCCCGAGGCTGAGATGGGCAGGTCTCCAGACAAAAGTGACACCAGCCACCCTGCCCCTGGCCTCCTCCTCCCTGAGGCTGCTCTGCATCCTCCTGGGGGCTGGCGGTCTGCGGGGCCGGAGATTATTCTGGGGAAAACAGGAGAGCTGGTGGTTTCAGGGAGGTGGGAAGTCTGCTCCTAATGACAGGCTTCTTCCCGGGAGTTTATAATCAGCCCTCTTGGGGCAGCGGCCAGGCCCGACGGAGCCCATAGCTTGGAGGAGCTGCTATGTGGCCGGGTGGGGGTGGGCGCACACTCATGGCCCACAGAGGGAAGGGAATCCAGATGCAGACACAATGCTCTGTCCCAGAAAAGCCAGGGTGCTGGGGACAGGTGGGACATGGCAGGCAGGGGACATGGGCTGCCGGCCCATGGGCAGAGGGAGGGGGCGCACCACAGGAGCTCAGCCTTGCAGCCAGTATGGTGGAGAGCATCTCCCCCTTCCTGGTCCTGCAGGGAGGAAGCCGAGGGAGTCTGGGGGCGTCTGGGGGCATCTGGGACTGAGACCCCACCACTACCCTGCTGCCTTAAGGAAGAAAAGGCCCCTTTCATCACAGGCTTCTGAGGGGCGCCTTCCTTAGAGTAGACCTAGTCAGGGGACGAGAGGGCAAAGCCAGGTCTTCTTGGAGGGCCCGGAAAGTCTCTTACTGCTTCTACATTTGCCTGTTCCAATAAAACCTGTCTCCTGCCGGGCAGGGTGGCACACGCCTGTAATTCCAGCACCGGGGAGGCTGAGGCAGGAGGATTGTCACGAGTTTGAGGCCAGCCTGGGTGACATAGTGAGGTTAAGGCCAGGCTGAACTACCTAGTGAGACCCTGTCTCAAAAACAAAACAAAACAAACCGAAAAGCAAAACAAAAATGTATCTTGTCTCGTAAGGTCACTGTGAGAAAAGTCCAGGAAGGAAGAATATTCACGGGAACAAGCCATGACTCTGGAGCCATGACACGAATGGTGGCGCAGGCCCCACAGCCAAGTGACTTGCAAATAACCCAAGCACAGCCTGGCTGTGTCGCTCTGTGCAGGAGGCTCAGCTCCCCAGCAGCCCCTGTGTCTGTGGTCTGGGCTCTGGATGGGGCCCTGCCCTCCTGGGTCAGCCCCAACCTCTAGACAGAGATAGCTGCTTCCCACCGCTGCTCTGGCTCCTCAGCAGTGGGCATGTGAGCGGGTGGAGTGAATGTGTGGGCTCCAGGTTGGGTCCCCGGGAGGGGATGGGCAGTCCCAGAAGCACCCTGTGATCCGGGTGCTCAGAACGAGGTGAGAGGGCCTGAGTTCCATCCAGCCTCGCCACCGTGTGGCCCTGCAGCCTTAGTTTGTTGTTGCTCTCCAGCGCTGTGTCCCCCTATTCTGGAAGACAGAGTGACACCTTTCTGTCTCCACCTGGCGTGGCGGGGCACAGGTAAGGGCCATGCACGCGGTGTCGTTCCTCACAAAGGACGCTCACACCATGGAGCGGAGAGGGGCAGAGGAATGGAGCAGAAGCGGGTGATGGGCCTGAGCTAGGGGTGGCATGGGGAACAGAGCAGAGTACGGGGACATAGTTACCCAGGCTCTGTGTCAGTAACCAAGTATTCTCTGGGTCTCCGCAGCCCAGGGACATAGGTCTAGGGTGTACACCCAGGATAGGCAGGCTGGCCGGTGGGCTGGAGTGTGCCGGCTGCAGAGCCAGGACCTTTGTAACCCACCAGGCCTCTCCTGTGTGCAGGCAGGAGGCTGAGGCAGGCCAGACGAGCCCACTGCCATGGCGGACGTGGGAGACAGGAAGTTCTCCAAGCACCAGGCCCAGAGCCTGGCCCCAGAAGGTGCCAGCATCGCTGCCAGCCCATTCAGCTCTGTTCCGCAAATTAGAAAAAGGGGGCCGTGGCCCCATCCCCATCTAGTTGTGCTGTGATGTGAATTTCAGGTTCAAATGCTCCAGGCAGACCCGGGAGGGACTCTGAAATGAACTAGTTCTTTCATTAGCTAATTAATTACAGGAGAAAAGAAAAATGAAACAACCAAGAGTACCAGGGATGAGGAAACAGAAGACATGGTCGTGGGGACAATGCTGCGTAAAGAGGACAAGCCAGGCGTGGTGACACAGGCTGTAACCCTAGCGCTCTGGGAGGCTGAGGCAGGAGGACTGTAGATTCAAGCCCAGTCTGGGCAGTTTCAGTGACTTTCCCCCTGCTGGGCGGTCAGCCGTGGACAGCAGGCAGCAGGTGCGTGGCCTGGGTCTCCTCGCTCTCACTGGGCAGAGCAGCCCCTGCTTACGGCACCCCCGGCCTTTTTGCTGGAAGCCCCTCAGACACCAGACCCCACTGCTGGGCCCCTTCTCGGACGCCTGGGGGTGGATTGTGCGAACGCCGTGTGCTACCCTGCGGCGAGAGGTCGGCTCACAATCTAGTTATTAATTACCCACTTGCTTATTATCTGAGCATTGCATCAGGACCGTGAGAATGGCTTTATAGCCACTCACGTCGGTATCAGCCCCCCTCGCTCCTCAGCCGCACCCCCAGGTCCACCTGGGAGCAAATCCTGCCAGCCTTGGCCGCCTCACCCCCGCGCCCACATCCCAGCCATCCCTTCTGAACCGGGCAAAGCTGCGCACCTAGCCGGAGCCCCAGCATGGTCAGACCCCCCCAGGGTGGAGTCTGCCCTGGGCCATCTCACCCCCGTTACCCTGGGCTACACTGCACCAGGCTCAGGAGGCAGGGATTCCCCCCGCCCTGTGCCTCTAGGAAGTCCCTCCTGTGGTCTGACTCCCATCCCCCTTGCTGCGGTTCTAGTGCTTTCCGTCTTATCTGGCTCTCCTTGTCTCCTTGGGTAAATATAGCAGAAACCCTTAAGGATGGGGCTGCAGGACTCTTCCTCCCTTTATTCTTGCAAGAGTCCTCCCTACAGGGCAGATGGCATAAGACCTTGGGGCTCCACTGTCTCCCCCCACTCTGAAGGTCAGCGTCGCCGCCAGCAACAAAACCAAATCCCCTGTGAGCGCCCAGCCTCCCAGGTTGGGCTGTGTCTGGACCTGCGGGTGTTTGACACTGCTGAGGACGGACTGGCTGCAGGGGGCGGGCACGGTGCCAGGGAGAGAGCCCGGCTCTGCACTCCGGGAGTCTCGCTGTCTTCCGCTCTGCCCCAGTCAGTAGCACTTGGCCTCGACCCCCGCCTGCCTCCCTGCAGGTACTGGTGAGGACCCAGCCTGGGGTCCGCAGCACCTGGACCTGGGGGCCCACCGGGGGGGCCCTTGCTCACACCTGGCCTCTCAGCCAAGCTCAGGATTCTTTTTCCAGTGCTAGAAATGGAACCCAACGCTTCTGCATGCCAGGCAAGTGCTCTACCACTGAGCCCCACTCCCTCCTCAGATCCCAGGGCCCCTCCTCTCCCCAGCTCCCCTGAATGTATCCCATCGCTTTTCACCTCCAACGTTCATGGCCTTGAACTTTTTTTTCGCTACTGGGAACTGAGCCCAGGGTTTCTGCGCCGACCTGTAGCCCCAGTCCTTTTTTATTTACTTATTTTTATTCTGAGAGGGTGTCTCACTAAGTTGATACATGGCCCAGGCTGGGCTCCAAACTAACTTGTGATCCTCCTGCCTCGGCCTCCCAAGTTCTGGGATGAGAGGCGTGTGCCACCATGCCCAGCCTCACTTTGAGATCTTTGGACCTGCTCACGTGTCGCCGGGTCACATCTGAGCAGCACCTGCCATTTCCCAGAGCAGTCAGTCATCTCCGTGGGGCAGAAACGGCACTGTGCCTTCTCCACCCGAGCCCAGCGTGGCGTTTGGGATTCCACTCAGACACCAGGAGCGCCGGGGAGCTCAGAGACCCTCTGCAAATACGTTATCTATGCAGGAGCCTGCATTCTCCCCAAACCTTCCTCCATCAAAAAACGGAAATGAGCCAGGGGTTTTAGCTCAGTGGTTCCAGCGCCTGCCTCGAAAGCACAAGGTCCTGAGTTCGATCCCCAGTACCAATAAATAAATAAATAAATAAACAAATAAATAAAGCAACAGTAAGAAGTAGCCTCACCGGTGCTCAGATTTAAAAAATGGAAATGACTGGCCGGCAGGCTGTTACCCAGGGCTAGCACCGAGCCTGATCCGTGCTCATTATTTACTAAATGTTTGTTGGATGACAAATGATTGGACCAGAGTGGCCTTGGGTCTGCTGCATTCCAGAGCCACACTTGGCTGTCATGGAGCCCGGGTGACTGGCTGAGCAGAGGCCTCTGTGAGCGGCCAGGGCCCTGTCGCCTCCGGCTGCCCTCCCGGTGCTCCTAGCCCGAGCAGTGAGCTCCTCGGGCAGGCGGCCTGGGCTCCATGTGGAAAGGCAGCGTCCACAGAGACAGTCACCGCCCCTCCAGGTCCCTGTGCCTTCCCCAGCTGGAGACTTACAGGAGGGTGTGGGGCTCGCTCCTGATGCCCGGGGGAAGCAGACACCTTGCCTTCATGCCTGTCTCACAGCCCTGAACGAGTCCCATCAGGCACCCG